>NW_015173757.1:123902-141442 GCF_001447785.1 Gekko japonicus
GAGAGAGAGAGAGAGAGAGAGAGAGAGAGAGAGAGAGAGAGATTGGATTTATACCCCACCCTTCACTCAGAGTCTCAGAGTGGCTTACAATCACCTCCCTCTCCCCACAACAGACACCCTGTTAAATACTGGGTTCTGGACACATTGCAGTAATCAGCTCTAGTTTATTTAGTGATTTCAGCACACTACAAGGACATGCAGCAAGGCTTGAGCCCTGCTTTTAAAGCATGCAAACACCACACCCTACACACACACACATTCCCAAGGATAGGCTATTTACATTACACTCAGGGGTCATTTCGTTGAAAAAGAGGTGCAGGAGCTCATTAGCATAACTCAATAGCATAACTTATTTGCATATGCCACACCCCCTGACATCACTGGAAGTGTGTCAGATGGCAACACCCACCGCTCAGGCTCCACTGGACTGTTTTTGATTGCTAGCTATTGGGGGGGGGGAACATGCAGATCTCACAAAGGAGGGAGAGCTTGAACAAAACTTGGTCTTAAAGGTGCCACTGGACTGTTTTTGATTGCTAGCTATGGGGGGGGGCACACAGATCTGCCCTCAAAGAGGAGGGAGAGCTTGTACCTGAAGGGGGGGGGGCTCTGCAACTTACCTGGCTGCTTCTTGCTCCTTGTGGCCCAACTGAGGGCTGCTGGGAGCAGGGGGCGGGGCTTGTTGCATGTGCCTGGCCCCCTGGGCTCCTTACTGCAGGAGCTCCACTCCTGTGCGCTCCCACAGGAAATGACCCCTGATTACACTACTTATCTATAGGTCCATTCCAGGATCCTGGTCAGCTATTGTTCTTGGGGAGTACGCTCACCCAGCTCAAGGTCCACATTCAGGGATGGCTTAGGCTCAATACATAACACACCCTGTGAGATAGGTGGGTTTGAAAGAGCTCTTGAGAGAACAACTCTGAAATAACTTGTGACTGACCCCAGGTCACACCAGCAGCTGCATGTGAAGGAGTGGGGAATCAACCCTGGTTCTCCCAGATTAGAGTCTGCGCACTTAACCACGGCACCAAACTGGCTCTACCCAAAGTGGGTGGAAAACACGAAGTTAGTTTCAGAGGGCAGCCATGTGAGTCTGCTGTAGAGCAGCGAGATCTGCATTCAGTGACACCTTGTGGTGGGTGGGGCTGAGAGAGCTCTGACAGAGACTGCTCTTTTCCAAGAAGAGCTCTACCAGAACTATGGCTTGCCCAAGGTCATCCAGCAGGTGCAAGTGGAGGAGTGGGGAATCAGACCCTGTTCTCCCAGATTAGAGTCTGCGTACTTAACCATTACACCAGGTTCCCAGGTTTCTGATTTCCAGCAGAAGTAGCTGTCCACAGTGCTGATCGGCTGATCCCTCCAAGGCTTCTTCTCACCCCTCAGCAGCTTTACAATGAAAACCTGGTTGGCCTTTAAAATGGGGGCTGTGCAGATGTTTAATTGAATTAACTTGCAAGGGCTTGAAAAAAGAAATGGGGGGGGCTTCATGTGTCACCTTAAATTACGCAAATGGAGGAGAAGAGAATATCCTGTTGTTAATCTTCTTGTTAATATAAAATGAATAAAACCATGTTGGGAGGGGGGGAGCAACACCTTAAAAACCAATAAGATTTTAAGGGTATGAGCTTTTGAGAGTCACAGCTCGAGAGTTAAAGTCTTGGCTCTTTTTGTAGCAGGAACTCCTTTGCATATAAGCATATGGAGCAGAGGTCCATCAGTGGCTATTAGCCACAAGGTATAGATAGGGGCTCTGGGGCAAGTGATGCTCTGTCTTCTTGGTGCTTGGGGGGGGGTCAACAGTGGGAGGGCTTCTAATGTCCTGGCCCCACTGGTGGACCTCCTGATGGCACCTTGTATTTCTGGCCACTGTGTGACACAGAGTGTTGGACTGGATGGGCCTTTGGCCTGATCCAACATTGGCGTCTCTTATGTTCTTATGTTTATGTTCTTATGACACACCCCTAATGTAGCCAATCCCCGAAGAGCTTACAGTAGCCCCTGTAAGAAGAGCTCTGTAAGCTCTCGGGGGATTGGCTACATTAGGGGTGTGCCGCCTAATATGCAAATGAGTTCCTGCTACATAAAGAGCCCTGCATCTATGGAGCCACCTCTCCTGCTATAGCCTCCCCCCTCAATCATTGTCTAGGGATCGCTTGCAGGTGCCTGGCTGCAGGATGGCTCAGTTAGCTGTTACCAGGGGAAGGGCCTGCTCAGTTGTGGCCCCTACTCTGTGGAATGTACTCTCGGATGACACCCGTGCCCTTCCAAACTTGTTTAGTTTCTGCAGGGCTCGCAAAGCTGAATTGTTTAGGTTGGCCTTTGGAGGCTAACCACATGCTTGGGCTGTTTTGACAGTGGTAGGGTGATAGCCCCGCATTTCAATATTTTAATGTTAATATTGTATATCCGTTATTTGTTTTTATGTTGTTTACATTATTGGCTTTAATGTCACAAGTCAGCACGAGACCCTTTGGGGTGAAGAGAAGAAGAGAGAAGAGATTGGATTTGTACCCTGCCCTTCACTCAGAGCGTCTTACAAGAAGAAGCGCGGAGACGTCATCCCCCGGCGCGGCGGAGCCGATCGGACATAGCCGGAGCCGGGGGAGAGCAGACTCGTGCGCCGGAAGAAGCAGCCGCCCGCCAGAGGCATCGGAGGAGAGGAGAGACGTCCCGCTGAACTGACATCTGCAGCCAAGGAAGCCAGAGGCCGGAGGAGGAAAAAACCGTCACCACCTGGGGTGCTGGTAGGATGACCCAACCCCTGTATGAATTGTGGCCATAGTCAGGATTGTAAATTGGTGATTAGCACAACTAATTGTAAACCGCCCAGAGACCCCATGGGGGGGTTAGGGTGGTATATAAATCGAATAATAAATAAATAAATAAACAATCTCCTTTCCCTTCCCCTCCCCACAACAGACACCCTGTGAGGTAGGTGGGGCCGAGAGAGCTCTTTCGAGAACTGATCCTGAGAGAACAGCTCTGAGAGAACTTGTGACTGACCCAAGGTCACGCCAGCAGCTGCATGTGGAGGAGAGGGGAATCAAACCCGGTTCTCCCAGATTCGAGTCCGCACCCCTAAGCACTCCACCAAATTGGCCTAAAAGAAACTCTAATAAATAAACAGAATCATAGAGTTGGAAGGGACCTCCAGATTCATCTAGTCCAACCCCCTGCAAAATGTAGGACATTCACAAATACCTCCCCCCACACCCCCAGTGACCCTTGCTCCATGCCTAGAAGTATAAATCTGAAAGAAATAAATCTGTCTGAGAAAGGGAGCTTTGGCTGTCCCCAAAATCTTGTTGGTCTCTGAGGTGCAACTGGACTTGAATCCAGTGCTCCTTCTAAGCTGTGAAGTCTTGTGAGCAAAAATTCTACTTTGTGAGCTACTGGCTTTAAATTTGTGAGTGAGCAATTTGGCTACTGCATACATTAGTTTGCTCTGGAGCCCTCCTCCCTGAGCTAAGACAAAAATGTGTGAGCTGGAGGCTAAAGAACTGTGAGCTGGCTCACGCTAACTCAGCTTAGAGGGAACACTGCTTGAATCTAAATGCTCCAAAGGGAGTGTAATTAAATCCTGGTCCCTTGTGATGCCTGATCGAATCCCCTGCATCTGTTTTGACTTTCAGACACAAAGCAATCATCAGGACCTTTCCCCCAAACTATGTTTGAGCAGCCATGCAGTTATTACTCTTATTAGAAGACAAAAGAACAGAAATATATATATATGTATGTTTGTATGTATAGAAAGCCTGAGTCTTGAAAGTTTTATGCCTGGGGTGGTTGTGGCACACTTAACCAGCTGCTATTACAGAGCATTACATGCAAGGTTAAACATGGGATGGGTTTTATTGGAGACCTTTCTGAACCGGCGCAGAAGATCTGTGCAAATCATTTTTAAAAAACCAGGTTGTCAGTGGGACAAATTGCTCAAGTTTTTTGATTGAGGCAAGACAAATGGACTCCCAAATGGCTTTTATGGGGCCAAGGAAGGTGACTGGTGAGCTTTTTTGGACTTGGAAGCCCTTCTTCAGGAAGGAAGAAGACTTGAGTCTAGCCGGTGACTTTCAGGGAAGCCATCTGCATCCCCCAAGTGAGTTTCCGAGCCCATGGCTCCTGTGCTTTCAACAAGAGCCGGGTGCTCAGTTTTGAAGAAGGGGGGAAAAAAGGCTGCTCCCACTGTGCCAGGTGCACCACAAATGGGGTTGCCAACTCTAGGTTGGGAAATTCCTGGAGATTTGGGGAGGGGGCCCAGGGAGGGAGAGGAACGGGGATGGGATAGAGTTGCCCTCTTCGGGTTGGGCAGTCCCTGAAGATGATCAGGGGTCATTTTGTAGAAAAAGAGGTGCAGGAGCTCATTAGCATAACTCATTACCATACCTTATTTGCATATGCCACACCCCCTGACATCACCGGAAGTCTGTCAGAGGGCAACACCCACTGCTCAGTCTCCACTGGACTGTTTTGGATTGCTAGCAATTGGAAGGGGGGGGAACGTGCAGATCTGTCCTCGCAGAGGAGGGAGAGCTGGTACCTGAATAAAGCTTGGTCTTAAAGTTGCCACTGGACTGTTTTGGACTGTGGGGCCAGGGGGGGGGCTCTGCAGCTTACCTGGCTGCTTCTTGCTCTGACTGAGGGCTGCTGGGAGCAGGAGGTAGGACTTGTTGCATGTGCCCACCCCCTGGGCTCTTTACTGCCGGAGCTCCGCTCCTGTGCGCTCCTGCAGGAAATGACCCCTGGAGATGATTGTGGGTAGAGAATGGAGATGGCTCCAGGCCCCGCCTGGAGGTTTGCAGCCCTAGGAGGAGAGGCACCTTGGTGGGGTATAATGTCATAAAGCAGCCATTGCCTCCAGGAGAACAGATCCCCATATTCTGGAGATCAATTATCACTCTGGGAAATCGCCAGGCCCCACCTGGAGGGTGGTAAGCCTAATGGAGGAGCATCAAGGGATGCCTATCTACAGCTGTCATAGCTCTGTTCAAGGGCTTGATGCCCTTGAGGTGCCTATGTTCTGGGGACCTGGAGAGGAGCAGAAGAGGAGGAGGAAATTGGATTTATACCCTGCCCTTCACTACTCAAAGGAGTCTCAGAGCGGCTTACAAACTCCTTTTCCTTCCCCTCCCCAGAACAGACAACCTGTGAGGTAGGTGGGGCAGAGAGAGCTCTTTTGAGGACTACTCTTGAGAGGACAGCTCTGAGAGAACTTGTAACTGGCCCAAACATGAGCCTGCAGTGTGATGTGACTGCGAAGAAAGCTAATGCAGTCTTAGGATGCATTCAAAGAAGCATTGTGTCCAGATCAGGGGAGGTGGTAGTTCTGCTCTATTCTGCTATGGTCAGGCCTCACCTGGAGTACGGTGTCCAGTTTTGGGCACCACGTTTTAGGAAGGACGTTGACAAGCTCGAGCGTGTCCAGAAGAGGGCAACCAGGATGGTGAGAGGGTTGGAATCCAAGTCTTACGAGGAAAGGCTGAAAGAGTTGGGTATGTTTAGCTTGGGAAAGAGAAGGCTTAGAGGGGACATGATTGCAGTCTTCAAATATTGGAAGGGCTGTCCTGTAGAAGATGGAGCAGATCTATTCTCTCTTGCTCTGGATTGCAAGACTAGATCGAATGGGTGGAAATTATAAGGGAGTCGTTACCGGCTAAATATCAGGAGAAACTTCCTAACTGTAAGAGTGGTTGAGCAGTGGAACGGACTGCCGGGAGGTGGTGGATGCTCCTTCGTTGGACGTCACAGTTCTCTCAGAGCTCTCTCAGCCCCACCTACCTCACAAGGTGCCTGTTGTGGGGAGTGGAAGGGAAGGCAAGTATAAGCCTCTGAGACACACGAGGCCAGTTGGGTGACCTTGGGCAAGTCACAGTTCTCTCCAAACTCAGCCCCATCTACCTCACAGGGTGTCTGTTGTGGGGAGAGGAAGGGAAAGCAATTGTAAGCCACTCTGAGACCCTCCCTCTGAGGGAGCGGTGGTGCAGGCAGTACAACGCCTGCTAGTAACATCTGTAGCGAACAGCCTCAATGGCTGTTCGAATCCCCACCACGGCCGGAGTGAGCTCCCAGCCCCCGTCCCAGCTCCCGCCAACCCAGCGGTTTGAAAGGTAAATACAAGTAGATAAATGGGTACCTGCCCTAGGCGGCAGGGGGCACCCACCTCCTGGTTCCGGGAGGCCAGGAGTGTTGGCAGCGGCAACGGAGACAGTAGCGGAAACAACAATGGCGGTGGCAGCGGAGTTCCTGACCGGACCTGACGAAGGCGGAGCCATGGTGGTGCGAGCGCAGGACGGCACAGCACGGCAGGAGCCGGAAGGACGCAAGCCGGAAGCTGCAGCCGGAGGGCGGTCGCACACGAAGGAAAAACATTGAGCCGCCTGAAGTGGTGCCGGTCAGCCGAGGACGCCAGCATACCCCCCCCCGCATCCCGCAGGAAAAAGAAGAGAGAACCCGCCGCCCTAACAGGATTTCTATGCATTTGTGGTATAAGCCCTAGTGTTTTTTCTTGAGAAAAAATAAATATAAGACAGTGTCTTATTTTCGGGGAAACACGGTAGGTAGGTTAACTACTGCGACTATACCAGTAGCAGTACACTGTAAACTGCTCTGAGACCCATTAGGGGTCATGGGCGGTATATAAATGCAATGTAAATAAAATAAATAAATAAATAAGACACATGAGGCCTGCTGGGTGGCCTTGGTCCAGTCACAGTTCTCTCAGAACTCTCTCAGCCCCACCTACCACACAAGGTGCCTGTTGTGGGGAGATGAAGGGAAGGTGACTGTAAACTGCTCTGAGACTCCTTTGGGTAGAGAAAAGGGGGCTTAAAAACCTTCTCTTCTGTCTCTATGGGGAAAGAACCCATTCAGGGGGCCTGAGTCATGCTTTGCTCTTGGGCCATAAATCTTCCCCCACAACTCTGATTCATGACCATGGCAAATGCACAAACACCGTTTTCACAAATGGGGAGAAGGGATGGAGAGTTGTCGAAAATTAACTGTTTTCCAAACGATGGCACCTTGTGTCCTCGTATTCCGTGGGTTGACGTAAGTAAGTTTCTTGTAATCAATAAATTAACTTCTCAACAGGATCTGAGCATGAGAAAAATGTCACACCATATGTTTACACTCCCCCCTCCCTTTGCTTAAGTGATTATGAGGGCCTAAGAGATTTCTTTCCCTGACACTTGGAGTTCCTTTGAAAGACAGAACCAGCCAACCTTTGGAGGATGAAATGGGAGCATCTGATTTTCAAAACGAAGGGAACACAACAAAGAAGAAGAGGAGGAGGAGTAGGAGGAGTTTGGATTTATACCCCGCCCTTCACTCAGAGTGTCAGAGTGGCTTACAATCTCCATCCCTTCCTCTCCCCACAACAGACACCCTGTGAGGGAGGTGGGGCTGAGAGAGCTCTTGAGAGAACTGCTCTTGAGAGAACAGCTCTGAGAGAACTTGTGACTGACCCAAGGTAACCCAGCTGGCTGCATGAGGAAGAGGAGTGGGGAATCAAACCCAGTTCTCCCAATTAGAGTCCTCCACTCTTAACCATGACACCAAACTGGCTAGAGTACCCATCTAGCAGCCCAGGGGATCCGGCTACCTAGTCCCCTCTGGGCGTAGGGTGCAAAGAAGAAGAAGAAGAGATTGGATTTATACCCAAGGAGTTTTGTAAGCCGCTCTGAGACTCCTTTGGGTAGTGAAGGGCGGGGTATAAATCCAATCTCTTCTTCTTCATTTACCTCACAGGGTGTCTGTTGTGGGGAGGGGAAGGGAAAGGAGTTTGGAAGCCACTCTGAGACTCCTTTGGGTAGTGAAGGGCGGGGTATAGATCCAATCTTCTTCTTCTTGCCAAGCAGATGCTCTACCACTGAGCTACAGCCTCTCCCCTAAAGTGGCTTTTCACATCATTCTCCCTTCCTCCTGAGAGACTGTGACAAGCTCAGGGTCAGATGGCGCTCTTCCATCCCAGAGCAGGGGTTCGAATCCAGTCATCCCAGGTCCTAATCCAACACTCTAACCACTACTCCATGTGGGTTCTACGAAACTGGAGGTCCCGTTCCACTACGATGACTCCTAGCTCTCCGATAGACCTCCCTGTCCTCTTTTCTTTTGCTGAAGGCTTTCTCTCTGTGCCGGGTTTCATCGCCACCTGTGGCAGAACGTCTTCCATTCGTTATGGGAAGAAGTACTCGGCGGATGTTCCGAGTGCAGATTAGTGTCGCGGTGTTGCCGAGGTGCCGGCAATGAAAAGAAAAACCCATCGGGGTTCTGCCCCGACAATTCTGCCCCGCTTCTTTTACAGCCGTATCTCCATCCTAGATTTGCCGTTTCTTCTTCTTCCGCCTTCGGTCTCCCTTTGAACCCATTTTATGAACAAGAATGCGCTTCACTCATTCAGGAGGTTATCCGGGGCCTCTTTGTTCGGGGCAGTCGACGCGGCAACTTCCAACTGCCCGGCCGGCCTCCAGGGACTTTGAATTTCCATCAGGCGTATTTAATATTTGAATACCACCCAAACTGCCTGGATCAAAAAACCTCTACAGTTTTCAAGAGGCATTTGTACCACTCTTAGTAACCATTTTTCCCCCTCTTCAGCTTTCTGTGTGTCCTTTGAAACATCTGATACAGATGGGCACAGAGAAGGGGATGGTTCATTTAAAGAAATCTTTTCTTTTTTGAAAAAAGAAGTACCTTTACTTAAATGGATCTGGAGCATGAAGCAATCTGACCTTTTGAAGAAAATTCAAATCAAAGCCGAAGATAAATCCGGATTCCCTGGGTAACTAGGAGAGCGACGTCTGATTTGCAGGTTGGGGGGGTGGGGGGGTAAGGCGAAGCTGCCGGCGTGGGGGGCGGGCTGGGGGTGGCAAGCGTGTGACCAGAGTACAGAAATGGATTCAGCCTTCCGTGGCTCATCAGCTCTCTCTCTTGGCTTCTTTCATCCCTGCTATTTTTCTTTCTTTTCTGCAGTTCTGAATTTGAAGTTCATGGCTATTGGGCATTGGGGGAAAAGAGAGGGAGATAATGTCAGTAGACACTTCCGCTTTCGAATTAGTCTGTTACTATAGCATATGCTCATTTAAAAAAAAAAATCAGTGCAGAAAGGCTTTTGAGGTTCCATGTTTCAGTACGGCTTCCATGTATAAAACATTGTAGTGGAACTCCTCGATTGTGCAACTCAGACACCTGATTCTTTGTTTTGTACCGTTTTCAGTTTCCTTGCACCAACCATGAGGGGTTGGTGGAAGGTGCCTTCACAGCCAACTTATGGTGACCCCATAGAGCAGGGGTGTCAAACATGCAGCCCGCGGGCCAGATCAGGCCCTCGGAGGGCTCCAGTACAGCCTGCAAGGCCCTGGCTGTTTCCTGCTTCCTTTTCCAGTTCTCTTGCTGCTGCCACATCACAACTTGCTTTACCAGTCTCTCTCAATCGCACAGGAAAAATAGATAGGCAAGCCTCTCCTGTGTGATTGAGAGAGTCTGGTAAAGAACTGACTGAGACTCCTCCCCCTCCTCCTCCTCCCAGGGGGAGGAAGGGAACAGCCAGAGCTCACTTCTTGGTCAGGCTTTAGGAGACAAAGGAAAGTCTTTCTTTTCTTCCACCAGCTGAGGCTCCTTCCTGGAGGGAGGGAATGAGTGAGAGCTAGCTTTGCTGGATTGCCTGAATCGCACAGGAGAAATACCAAGCACCTCTAAGACCAACAAAGTTTTGTTCAAGGTATGAGCCAGTTTGGTGTAGTGTTTAAGTGCACAGACTCTAATCTGGGAGAACCGGGTTTGATTCCCCACTCCTCCACTTGCACCTGCTGGATGACCTTGGGCAAGCCGTAGTTCTGATAAGTGCTGTTCTTGAAAAGAGCAGTTTCTGTCAGAGCTCTCTCAGCCCCACCTACCTCACAGGGTGTCTGTTGTGGGGAGGGGAAGGGAAAGGAGTTTGAAAGCCCCTCTGAGACTCCTTCGGGTAGTGAAGGGCGGGGTATAAATTTAATCTCCTCCTCCTCCTCGTCTTCTTCTTTGGGTTACACTATACAAAATGGATTCAGGTGGGTTGTCGTGTTGGTCTGAAGCAGCAGGACCAAGTCTGAGTCCAGGGGCACCTGTAAGACCAACACAGTATTGTTTAAGATATGCAGTTTTGTGCACACAAAAGATTATACCCAGAATTAAATTTTGTCCAGGAGAAGCTGAATAAATGGTTTAAATGAATATGTAATGAATGAATGAATGAATGAATAAGTGATTTATGGAATCTGGATATCACTTGTGACTCCAGATCTCCAGCCCCTCCCTGGAGTTTGGCAACCCTCGGTGCGTAATTGGCTTCACTGCTCATAAGGAGGCCGTGTACAGAAATGGGTCAAGGAGCCCATGTTTTCAAATATATCCATTCATCTGGTCTTATCCGTCCGCCTGCTTTCCAATTGCTCCCTTTTGGTTGTTTTGGAATGCGGGAAGATGTATTCAGATCTGGTTTCTGCGAACACAAACAACCTCGCCTTAACACGAAAAACAACAGTTCAACGAAGTTCCACATTTTCTCCTCTGACCCACAGCTGCTCTTGAGGATCACAGGCAGGGGTCTTTCCCATCACTGAGGATCCAAAACTTTTAATTGGAGAAGTCAGGGATTGAACCTGGGACCTTCCGCATAGAAAAAAGAGACTCCTTTGGGTAGTGAAGGGCGGGGTATAAATCCAATCTCCTCCTCCTCCTCTTCTTCTTCTTTGGGTTAAACTATACAGAATGGATTCAGGCGGGTCACCGTGTTGGTCTGAAGCAGCAAGACCAAGTCTGAGTCCAGGGGCACCCGTAAGACCATCAAAGTATTGTTTGAAGTATGCAGTTTTGTGCACACAAAAGATTATACCCAGAATTAAATTTTGTCCAGGAGAAGCTGAATAAACGGTTTAAATGAATATGTAATGAATGCATGAATAAGTGATTTATGGAATCTGGATATCGTAATTCCAGGAGATCTCCAGCCCCTCCCTGGAATTTGGCAACCCTAGGTGCGTAATTGGCTTCACTGCTCATAAGGAGGCCTTGTACCAAAATGGGTCAAGGAGCCCATGTTTTCAAATATATCCATTCATCTGCTCTTATCCGTCCGCCTGCTTTCCAATTGCTCCCTTTTGGTTGTTTTGAAATGCGAGAAGATGTATTCAGATCTGGTTTCTGTGAACACAAACAACGTCACCTTAACACGAAAAACAACAGTTCAACAAAGTTCCACATTTTCTCCTCTGACCCACAGCCGCTCTTGAGGATCACAGGCAGGGGTCTTTCCCATCACTGAGGATCCAAAACTTTTAATTGGAGAAGTCAGGGATTGAACCTGGGACCTTCCGCATAGCCAGCCTCTGCTCTGCTACTGAGCCATGACCTCCCTCTCTGGGTGGCTAAGAAAACATCCCAGTTGTTGGCCTGTTTTCAAAAGATTTAACAAAGCTGGGTACTCAAAGGTTGAGTGAGAGAATTTTTGTCTTGAGAAATAAGTTAAAACAAAATATATGTCTTTATTTTTAAAAAAAAGTGTACTAAAACTATGTTTTAAAAATGTTGGCACAATCCGCCCTTGAGGTGGCGAATATTTGAAGTCAAAAGTCCTGAATCTATATGACCTGATACATTTCAATATTTCTAGGTGAAGAAGAAGAGATTGGGTTTATACCCTGCCCTTCACTACATGGAGTCTCAGAGCCGTTTACAATTTCCTTTCCCTTCCCCTCCCCACAACCTACCCGCTGTGAGGTAGGTGGGGCTGAGGGAGCTCTCCTGAGAACTGCCCTTGAGAGAACAGCTCTGAGAGAACTTGTGTGACTGACCCAAGGTCACACCAGCAGCTGCATGTGGAGGAGTGGGGAATCAAACCCAGTTCTCCCAGATTGGAGTCCGTGCTCGTAACCACTGCACCAAACTGGCTTTCAGCCTTGAACCAATAAAACAGGACCAATAATTCAATATTTCTAGGTGGATAACCTTGAACCATATTAAAACTGGACCAAACACGTTTCAGCCTCCAAAGTCTTCCTCGGATATCAGGTTTTTTTGTATATACATGCACACCCACCCACCCTCTGTTTTTTCCCTTCTGTTTTAAAGATTTTTCAGGTCAGGAAAAAGGAGGAAAGAGACGGTCTGGTTGTGTAGATCTCAGCTTTCAGAGGTGTGTTCTCGAAGGCTTAGGACAAATTTGATCTCTTTGAAGCCAGAAACAAACAGGGCAGTACAACTGAAACCATCAGCCTCCTCGCACACAAGATGTTATGTCCGCTGACCGCCACTAGGCGCCGGTGATTCACTGCTGAGCTTAACTCCCTAGGACCAATAGGGACTAGGTTCCTGGACTTTCCTTGGGGAACCAATAGGGACTTTGGCGAGAGGTTTTAACCCACCAATAGGATCTAGAGGGGTTCCCAGGTACCGTATATAGTTGGCTACCCGGCTGGTATTCTGTGTTCTAGTTGTGTACCAGTAAACAATACTGATCACTACATCGGTCTCTGTGGTTTCTACATGCGTCTAACCCACTACACAACACAAGATGAAAGCAAACATATGCACCAAAATAAAAGAGATGTAAGAGCTGGAGGATCAGAGGGAGGATCCGCCAGAAGAGGGGGTGGTTTTGAAAGGGAAAAGGCTTAGGGGGGTCGGGGGAGCGGGGTCAGCACAAGACCAAATGTTGCCTCAAGCGGGGGCATCCCGGGCTCGGCTGTTTCTCTTTTTTCAGCTCTTCACCGGTCTTTTTATCACGTGTACATACACTGTGTTTTATCACTGTGGGTAGCCCATTTAAATACACTGGCGATTAGTCGTATGCACGTTGCATATGAGCTAGTTTGGTGTAGTGGTTAAGTGTGTGGACTCTTACCTGGGAGAACCGCATTTGATTCCCCACTCCTCCACTTGCACCTGCTGGATGACCTTGGGTCAGTCACAAGTTCTCTCAGAGCTGTTCTCTCAAGGACAGTTCTCAAAAGAGCTCTCTCAGCCCCACCTACCTCACAGCGAGTAGGTTGTGGGGAGGGGAAGGGAAAGGAGAGTGTAAACGGCTCTGAGACTCCATGTAGTGAAGGGCGGGGTATAAATCCAATCTCTTCTTCTTCACCCAGAAATATTGAAACGTATCCGGTTATATAGATTCAGGACTTTTGACTTCAAATATTTGCCACTTCAAGGGCGGATTCTGTCAACATTTTTAAAACGTAGTTTTAGTACACTTTTTTAAAAAATAAAGACATATATTTCCACGCTCCTAACGGCTACACCAAACCGAGCCCATTCTGAACCGAGCTGTTGGGAGGGAGGAGAGTAGGGCCCTTGTTTCTTGTGGCAGAAAGCTGTGCCTTTCTGTTTAATGATATACCATTTTATCACAATTTTTTTTTAAAAAAAGAAATATATCAGTTGGGGGGGAGGGGATCCATATCGAGGCCCTCATCAATGTGCTGTTTTCTTTTAATTAACCCGGAGCTGTTTACCAAAGACGAGAGCCTTTGTCCCGCTTCCTCCGCTGTTGCCATAGAACATCTCCAGTAGATGATCGCAGGTCACTGTTAATTAATTGCGAGGCGCTGAAAACCCAGACATTTCAATAGCTCCCTACATCTCCAATCTTGCATCTTTCTCTGGCTGATTTGAAAGGATGGGAGCACACTTAAATCTGTTTGCTAATTGAAAAAAAAAAAACCACCCAAGAAAATAAGACACGTACAAAGGCTCTAAAGTATGTATTATTGTTAACTGGGACAGGCTTTAAATTGCACCGGAGATTTTTTTTCACCCCACCAATCAATTATTATTATTATTTTTGCAAAATGCAGTTATTTCCCAGACAAGCTTATATTGTTCTGAGCACGTTTCATGATTTGAGGTTAGGCACGCAGCGGTAAGTGTGCAGGGATACCTTGAAAAAAAAAGGTCAAGTGCGGTCAGCAGAATCAAGGCTTGGAAGTTAGGTGATTTCTAAAGGAGGGAAGAATGGCAGCGTTAGAACTGTGGGTGCACAAAAGGCAGGGGGAGGCGAACAAAGGCAAGGGGAAAGCGTCAAAACGGCTAACAGCATGTGTGTTTACTTGGAAATAAGTCTCATTGTGTTCCGTTGGGTGCATTTCCATGCCAATGTGTGTCGTCTTTCCTGCTGGGAACAGTAAGGGGTGAATCACATCAAACACTGGGAAATATCTGACCCAATCATAAACTTAAAAAACAACAACAGCATCGAGCTGGAAGGAAACTCAAGGATTATCCTGTCCGACCCCCTGCACAATGCAGGAAATTCACAACTACCCCCTATGTCAGACTCCCATCGCATCAACGAAGCACACACTTGTAGAAAAGGTTTTACTTTTTATTTGAAGCAATAGGTGCATAACAGGATCACTGTTCAGAATGAGGCATAAGCATGGATCCCAATTGATTATAGTAAATTCAAAAAAGCTGAGGCCCAATTGCGGGACTTCTCGTGCGCGCCATTGAGCCTGGGAAGCAACGCTCCTACTTAATCATAACATACTGCTTCTCATGGATAATGCCGTGAGATCACCCAAGCTACTACCCGCCAGCAACCACCTGTGGCCTTGAGAGATACGGACGTTCCTGCAACTAGGCAATTAAGCGCATAACCAGGCATACATGGGAAAGAGAAAGCAAACAAGCGCATACCCATAGAATACGGAAACATAAGAGCATATACAGAGAATAGGGAAACATATTGGCAGCTTGTTGACACCCTAGTGTTCCCTCTAAGCTAGTTAGAGTGAGCTAGCTCACAGTTTTTTAGCCTCCAGCACACAGATTTTTGTCTTCGCTCAAGGAAGGATGGCTCCAGAGCAGACTAATTTATGCAGCAGCCAAATCGCTCACTCGCAACTTTAATGCCAGTAGCTGACAAAGTAGAATTTTCGCTCACAAAACTCCACAGCTTAGGGGGAGCTCTATGCAGCTGTAGCGAGCCTTAATTTGGATTGGGAACCTGGCACAGAGGAATGCAAAGCATTCCCAAAACTGACTAAGTAAAAAAAAATGCTGAGTGGTTTGGGGTTTGTGCCTGGAGAGGATGGAGTTTGGGCAGGATATGATATCACTTCTAGGTGACTGTCTATGGATTTCCCCTGATCTCAATGGTAAAGACTGTAGAGACTAAGGGAAATTCCTAGAGCATCACTGTGGAGGCCATTTTTTCTCTCCTGCTCCTCAATTTCTTGAGGTCAGGAGATTGGGGCTGGGGGTAGGGAATTGTGAAGCCTCAGATTGTGGGTAAAATTACCCTCAGATTGTGGGTAAAAATTTCCCCACACTCAAATCGCTCCCCTTTGCCCTACTGGGAATTCATACAAGGAACATTTGGGCAACTGGTATATCGAGCCACAGCTGATTTCCCCTTGGGGAAGACTGAAGAAGAGGTGTTAGTAAAATCCTTGTTACACCTGTGGCGCACAAAAATGTCAATCAGAGTGATCCTGTTCGATGGGAATATTAGCTAATTGTTCTGGTTGGATAACATCCCTGTTACACCTGTGGCACACAGAAATGTCAGAGTGATCCTGTCCAGTGCGTTCAGATGGGTATCTGAGGAAGTGTGCATTGCACATGAAAGCTCATATGTTGAATAAAACTTTGTTGGTCTTAAAGGTGCCATTTTACTCAAACTTTGTTCTACCTATTCAGTGGGAACATTAGCTAATTGTTCTGGTTGGATAACATCCCTGTTATGCCTGTGATGACATTCTCACTTGTCTCTGCCCTTCCAGGGCTCTTTTTGTAGCAGGTACTCATTTGAATATTAAGCGACACACCCCTAATGTAGCCAATCCTCCAAGAGCTTACAGTAGCCCCTGTAAGAAGAGCTCTGTACGCTCTTGGAGGATTGGCTACATTAGGAGGGTGTGTCCTAATATGCAAAGGCGTTCCTGCTACAAAAAGAGCCCTGAATGAAACCAAATATTATTTGCTTGGTTTTGTTGTATTGTTGTGAGTCTCCTCGGGTACATCTGGAGAGATGACATACAATGTTTTCCAAATACAACCAATCAATAAATCTGATCAGTTTTAATGTATTGATGGCCCGAAAGGATAGATGTGGTTCTGCTCTGATCTTTAGCAGTAATATTTTTTTCTGCCTGTCTCAGGAGTGCCCAACCTTTTTCGAACCCACAAGCACCTTTGGAATTCTGACACAGTGTGGTGGACATGGATACAAAATGGCTGCCACAAATGGCTGCCGCAGGAGGCAAAGTCAGCCACAAAATGGCTGCCTCAGCTTGCCTTCGGTCACACAGATCTTGTACTGCGGTGGAAGATGCTGCTAAAGTAACAATTAAAAAAATGATATCTCTGACAACCAATCAGAAGCCTTGCTGGGCAAAAGCACCATATGGCCCTGCCCACTTTTCTTTAAAAAATATGGAAGGTACCAGACACTGTGATGCCCCCAAGTTCCATGTCGGGGACTCCAGGCCAATCTATACTACCAATGTACAGGGTATAACAGTAAGAAACATAGCAGTACTTTTAAAATATGTCATGTGGCATACAATAACTTAAAAGCAAAGTGATATCAGACTAGATTACAGCTATGTTGTTGTTCAGTCGCACAGTCGAGTCCGACTCTTTGCGACCCCATGGACCACATCATGCCAAGCCCTCCTGTCTTCCGTCGTGCTCCGGAGTGTGCTCAATTTCATGTTTGTTGCATCGATAACACTGTCTACCCATCTCATCCTTTGCCATCGCCGTCTTCTTTGACCTTTCGTCTTTCCCGGCATCAGGGTCTTCTCCAGTGAGGGCTCCCTTCTCATTGGGTGGCCAAAGTCACTGGCCTTCCAGGGAACAGTCAGGGTTGATTTCTTTTGGAACTGACTGATTCACTCTACTTGCAACTATAGGATTGGGAGAAGCAAGATGGCAGGAAAGGTCTCATGACACAAAAAGCCCTCAGTTGGACTGTTACTCGACAAAGCTGAGAGGATAACTTGGGAGAAACTGAATTGTGGCAAACGATCAACTCCAAGCCTCTTAAATTATTCATCCCCAGTGTTGCAGCAAATATCTTAATTTCATAAGAAAGGCAATTATATCCTGTTTATACAAAGGTGACAACACCGTTAGTGTCACTCGATGGAGAATTATAATCAGATGAACCCGTTATCGCAGTTTCTCTTTGCATAAATGGAGTTATTTTGCGCCTCCCTCACAGATGCGAACCTCCCCCTGTGTAAGTCGCTAATGCAGTTGCATGACAATGACACCATCTCATGAACTTATTCAATTTTATCAAGGCATTTTCTCCTCCTCGGCTGCCAGATAATAATGCTAATCTCTTCCCCACCCCTGCCATCTTACAAAATAATGTCATCCTCGGTTGCGCTGAGAAAAAGTCAGGTAATCACAATGCTAAGATATGCATGGAAGAGACTTCCCCGTGGCCTGTGGAAGCTCTGGAGACGGAGGTAGAATGTGTTGTTGAGGAACTCACATTGTCACTTAGCAATCTTATAAGAACATCGGAAGATCCATTCTGGATCAGACCAGTGGTC
>NW_015173757.1:142512-147583 GCF_001447785.1 Gekko japonicus
GACTGACCCAAGGTCACATCAGCAGGTGCAAGTGGAGGAGTGGGGAATCAAACCCAGTTCTCCCAGATTAGAGTCCGCACACTTAACCACTACACCAAACTGGCTCTCTGTGTAAAGAAGTATTTACTTTTGTCTGTCTTGAACCTACTGCCCATCAGCTTCATTGGACCCCCGCTGAGTTCTAATATTTTGAGAGAGGCAGAAAAAATGCTTCTTTTTCAGCTCTCTCCACCCTATGCATAATTGTATACACCTCTATCATGTTCCCTCTTAGTTGTCTCTTTCCCAGACTCTTCAGCCTTTCCTCATTGGGAAGGGGCTCCAACCCCCTCATCGTCTTGGTCACCCTCCTCTGCTCTTTCTTCCATCTCTGTGATGTCTCTTTTGACATACGGTGGCCAGAACTGTAGACAGTATTCCAAATGAGGCTGCATCATAGATCTATACAGGGACCTTATGATCTCCATTGCACTCTTCTTGTGAGGTTCCCTGTTGTGTATTGAAAAACACTGGCCCCTGTCACACGGAAGATTTTGGCCCGGGAGAGGGACGGATCGGGGGCGCAGCAAACGGGCGCGATCTCACCGCAACATCTGGGAAGCGGCGCACACCCATCCCCTATCCGTCCCTAAACCCGGAAAAGCCGCAGCAAACAAGAACCTCCTACAGAGAAGGACTTACCTGAAGCACCGCAGCAAGCGTGGGCGTGGGATCGCTGCTGCGCCCGTTGTCCAGAGCAATCCAGGCTCCCCGTCGAACTGCGCACTCACACACATGCGCAGTTCAGCAGCCTCACTCTCCCTTCAGTAGCTTCCCCCCGGCATCTGATTGTGCCGGGGAGGAACTGCGCGGCGGCTCAGGGGATCTGTGTGATCCCACCGCCGCATGTTTCTTTTGGTGCGGCTTTGGCCGTACTTCTCCCCCCCTGAGCCGCCTGGTGCAGGGGAACTGGAGCTAAAAGGTGGCGTCGTTCCTCCTCCACCAATGGGGCAGGCAGCCTCCTGCCTATCTGAAAGATTACGTGTGTTCCCAGGTTGTTCCATCTTAAGGGGGAGGAATTGTTGTGTATTGAAAACCATATTAAGCTTGAGTCTGAACAAGGATTGTAAGTAGACCAATCAGAGCTGCGCAAGGTTCAGGAGGGAAGCACTCTGATTGGACCTTATCTGTAAATAGTTATTGGTTGTTTGCTGACATGTGGGCATGGCTACCTAAGCCCGGACTGTTTAAAAGAGAGCCTGTTGCTCTATGTTTTTGTCTCGTTCTGATTTCTTCTGACTACGTTGAATAAAGCTGATTCACTGTTCACTAGCTGTGTTGAGTCTCGTACTTAACATTCCCAAAGACCCGGTTGAACATTGCTGGACACAGAGTACTATCATTAGCCATGCTACGTAAAGAGAGCCTCAAAGTTCAGATGGAGTTTGGCTCAGTGGGAGCACATCCTGTGCTGAGGACGCTGCACTGGCTGCTATAAGCATACCGAATCCGCTTCAAGGTGCTGGTTCTTACCTTTAAAGCCCTATATGGCCAGGGTCGGGCATACCTGTGGGACCACCTTTCCCCAGAGAGCACTAGAGTCGGGGTCTCAAAACTGACTGACCCTCCTAGGACCCAAAGATGCCAGGCTTGCTACCACCAGGGCCAGGGCTTTCTCAGTGGTGGCCCCGTCCTGGTGGAGTGCGCTCCTGGAGGAGATCAAGGCCCTGCAGGATCTGTTGCAGTTCCGCAGGGCCTGCAAGATGGAGCTCTTCCGCCAGGCTTTTCGCTAGGGAGACGCCACCACTATAGAGCCCTGGCCCTTGGTTTTGACACCTCGCCTATGCCGCAGGAGCAGAATGAAACCTAGACCTCTGAAAGTACACCGTGAGAGTCAGCCATCTTTAATAACTAAATAACCATCATCAGCACTTTATTAATTTGTATCGGATATATGTATTGTATTAGCTATAATTTAGATGATTTTATGTCTTTTAATGGTATTTATGTTTTGATTGTTAGCCACCCTGTTTTCCAAACAGCCTTTGCAAAGACGCCTGTTCTAGATACTTAAAAGATGTGTTTCCTTCAACTTCTTCAGTTTGCCGGCTGTGTAGGTGAAACCTGATGTCAACAATTTTAACATACCACAAGGTTCATAGTGTAAAGAGCGAATCATAGAAGGAGACACATCTTTTAAATATCTAGAACGGGCGTCTTTGCAAAGGCTGTTCAGAAAATGTTATGACTATGTGGACTCCTCCTTTCAAGTTCCACTGATTACATGGACTTTCCGTCTTATCTTCTGAGGAGGAAACATCGCATCTTGTGCCTTATTAGAGTGATAGTATGCACTAAATTTTGTTGTTGTGACATCACCAACTTTATATTTGTTAAATACAGTTTATATTTTGGCAATTTCTAGCGGAATTTGTGTATCTGGGACCTCTGTAACGCTAGTTTCCCCCCTGTTTTTTGGGACACTTGGAGACTGGCAACCCTATATTCCTTGCTTTTCCAGCTGAGATTGGCTTCTCAGCTGTCTTAGGACTGCCGCTATTCATCACAGGGATCCAGTATAACACTGTGTCATATTACTTTCGGCTCATAAAAAAAAGAGAGAGAGAAGAATACTTACTCTAATCCAATTGCCCCTTTGTTTCTTTAAAGACGAGGAATCTCATTAGCCTCATCAGACCATCCTAACAGGCCGACCACCATGTGTGGCTCTGAAGTGGCTTGCGCCAAGCTAATCAGGCCTGCGAACACAAAGGTCGTCCCTGCACGCGCCTTCTGTAAAACTCTCCGTAGAAATCACGACTCTCGCTTTCTCATATGATCTCCCTGGATACCTGGAGCAGCGTCTTTCAGACACCTGCTACGGGACGTAGCGGCGAGCCGAATAAGCTCTATTTTTTACGAGCGGAGTCATGTTATTTCTTATTGAACATAAAACCTTTAATATTTCGAAGGTCCCTCGCTTAACGCTCTAGGGATGGATTAGATCACATGCTGGGAGATTCGGGAATGACTCGCTCGACATTTTTTTTTTGAAAGGGAAAAAAGTGCTCTCTCTCTCTGCTCATCTATTTCCCCTTCCCGACTTAACAACCGTCCAGTTCATCTGTGTGTGTGTGAATTTCATTAGGTGAAACTGGATGGGGGGAAGGGTTAGATCCATCTACCCCACACTGTGGCACTGGTTCAGACTGGGGTGATTGACAACTGCATTTTAGCTTTGATCGCCCAATGACTTTGTTAGTTTGACCCCCTCAGGGCTTAAACATACAAGACAAAGATCATCTATTTCATTCCATTCTGCAGCCTTAATTTGCCTTGGGGCTGTGCAGGGAACAGGGAGGGAGGGAATAACCCTTTAGCTTCCACTTGGTTTCACAAATTTAAATCAGGCTCCTTCCTTTGTTGGTAGCATCTGAAAGGGAAAATTAATCTGAGTCGGACTTGTCTTTTTAAAAATGTTAATAATAAAGCAGGGATCCCAACTGGAACCAGTAAAACTGAGTGGTGGCTGAAATGTGATATACCTGCTCCCTTCCTGACATGACCCTAAGGCAAATTGAGGATGCACAAGCCTGCAATTTGCACTTGATGACCACAATGAAGCACAATCATCCTATTTCTCTGAGCCGTTATTGAGCCTGAGCTGTTGAAGTTAGAATCATAAAATGTTAGAGTTGGAAGGGACCTTGCAGGTCATCTAGTCCAACCCCCTGCACTCTGAAGGATCAGAGCTGAAAGATAGCCCTACAACATACCCGAAAGATGGTCGTCCAGCCTCTGCTTGAAAACATCCAGTGAAGGAGCACCCACCACCTCCCGAGGCAGTCTGTCCCACTGCTCAACCACCCTTACAGTTGCTCCCATCTGTAAGCAAAACCCATTGAAAGTTTCTCTTCTGATTATTTAGAGGGAAGAGCCAGTGTGAGACAGTAGATTGGAGGCTGAGCTATGAATCTGGAGCAGCACCAGTTTGAATGCTTGCCTCTGCCTTAAACGTACCGAGTAGCCAGAGGCAAGCCACACGTGCAGTCATCTGCCACATGGGAAGAATAATAGATCTAACTCACAGGGTTGATGTAAGGATTAAGTGGCCCTTTTGGTTTGTGGTAGGCCCTGCCACTTGCTGAAGATGGGGATGGCGATTTATGCCAGTTCCCCCTTCTCCCAGCAGCCTGCCCTTGACTCCCAGGATATCCCAGTGGCTTCACTTACCCGGAGGGACATAGCTTCGGGAGGAATAGAAAACTGAAGCAGGACAGGAGGGGGAAAGTCACCTGTGATGGACTTTGCTTTGAAAGCTCCTAAGTACTGTAAACATGTGTGATAGACTGTGAAGGGTCAGTGTCTCACAGAGCCAGAGAACCGTTGATTGACAGGCTGCTCAGATTTTGTGGGATAGCGTCAGTTGAGAAGAAAGAGTTGGGAACTGACTACTGAAGATAACTTAATTTAACACTGACTGAGGACTGGGAAAGTTGGCAAGGAAGAGTGGGAGGATAGCTGAAGACCCCCATTTGGGCCAGGAAAAGGGACAGCGCTTCTGGTTTACAGAAATATTTCCCTGCCCAGTTGAAAAGGGAGTTAGTTCTAAAGAATGGAGTGTTCTCTGATGTGTTTGGAGAAGGATTTGGGGTACTTGGTAGTGGATCCCTGCCTTCTGAAACCCAAAGAGTCAGCTAAATGCAAGAGCTTATACTGGAGTTTTGAGCAGACACTGAAAATAAAGTCTCTCTCCTCAAAGATTCAAAGACCTTGTGAAAAGCTTAAAATTCTGACTTGCTGGAAACATATCGACTGGAGTTTGTGAAATTACTAAATTCAGAGTTATTATTGATTCACCTCAGACTTTTTACCCCAGTTCCACCTGACATTTCCCCCTCTAAGTTGAATAAAATATTTTGTTTATTTTTGAACTTTCAAAAGCCTCTTGTGTGCCATTTTCAGAAGTATAAGTTAAGAAGGTGATCTTGTACAGGTGGCACTGGACACCGGATAAATTGCTTAAATGCTACACTAATGTCTCTGGAAATTGTTGGAGGTGTAAGAATAACATAGGAACGTATATTCATAT
>NW_015173757.1:147880-162504 GCF_001447785.1 Gekko japonicus
ACATGACAGGGTGGGACAGCCATAAACCTTCAAATAAGAAGAAAATAAAGGGGCTGCTCAGCCGGAAAGAAAGAAAAAATGGAGGGGAAATTCTGAGTGTGTGTGTGGGGGGGGAAGGGAGTGAGATAACCATATCATCCTTCTTCACTGCAGTTGTATTCAGTGTTCCCTCCAAGCTGAGTTAGTGTGAGCTAGCTCATAGTTTTTTACCCTCCGGCTCACACATTTTTGTCTTCGCTCAGGAAGGAGGGCTCCAGAGCAAACTAACTTATGCAGTGCCAGAAAGAAAGAAAAACGGAGGAGAAATTCTGAGTGTGTGTGTGTGGGGGAAGGGAGTGAGATAACCATATTATCCTTCTTCACTGCAGTTGTATTATATATCATAGGAGCCAAATCTTCATTTCCTTAACTATAGCTGCAAGACATTGTTAGGCTCATTATATTGTACTGGAATCAAGAGCTAGCCTTTGGGGGACCTCTGAGGTGAGAACATGAAGGAAGCTGTGATTCTCTACTTCAGGGGTCCCCAACAGGGTGGCCATGGGCACCATCGTTCCCATCAACACATTTCCTGGCACCCACCAAGTGTTTTTAGAAAGTAGGTGAGGCCAGGTGGGATCTGATTGGCTGTGCAGCTTATAACCATGTGTGACTGAGTTGCTGCTACAACCATAGTGTTCGTTTTATTCTTTCTCACTCCCTTTCCCCCTGTATAACTTTAAAATCATCCTTCCCCCCCTGCACTTGGACTTTGGTGTGGTGATTAAGAGAGCTGGGTTTGATTCCCCACTTCTCCACATGCAGCCAGCTGGGAGACCTTAGGTCAGTCACAAGTTCTCTCAGGGCTGTTCTCTCACAAGCAGTTCTCTCAGAGCTCTCTCAGCTCTACCTACCTTGCAGGGCATCTGTTGTGGGGAGAGGAAGAGAAGGAGATTATAAAATGCTCTGAGACTCCAAATGAAGGGCGGGGTATAAATCCAACCCTCCTCCTCCTCTTTCCTCTTCCTCTCCTCCTCCTTCTCATTCTTCTCGTACTCCAAAAGTACCTGCAGGCTCAAAAAGGTTGGGGAAGGATCCCTGCTCTAGTTCTTATATGGCAAGCTGCAGTTAAGTGTCTCGAAAAGGCAGTAAATTTCCACCAACACGCAATAAGAGGAATAACACTGGGGGCTGATGGTGCAATCTTAAACAGAGTTATATCCTTCTAAGCTCATTGACACAATGGACTTAGAAAGGGTTAGCTCTGCTTAGGATGACTAGGCTGGTGACATGATCCAAAATGTATTTGCTCAGCTTGCAGTGCCTATTTTTCCCCCCTACAGCAAAGCACTCCATGCTCTTGAATTGCTGTTGCTCAGATCTAGCATCATTTTGACCAGGGCTGCTGAGATTGAGAATTTCAGCATGAAGATGGTTACCAGGTGAATTTATCTTCCATGCAAGACAAGCTCTTGATTGAATTGCCTGGGTGTTTGCTGGTGAAATTCATCTCAAGCACTGCGCTAAGCAGTTTTTGCATGTGCTCGCAATACAGGGGCAGAGCATGCCTCGGAAATAGGTAGCAGATGTCGTAGCTTGTGGTTGCAGTCCACAAACGAAAATGTCTCGATTATGGGAGAAGAGGTACATAGCAGACCATGGTCTAGAGCAGTGATGGCGAACCTTTTTGAGACCGAGTGCCCAAACTGCGACCCAAACCCCACATATTTATCACAAAGTGCCAACACTGCAATTTAACCTGAATACTGAGGTTTTACTTTAGAAAAAAACAACTCATACATTAACTTAAGATGATCCAAACAAAGTCAGGAAAGCAATCCCAAATGCTTTCATTGACTTAAAATTATTTGGCAGAGAATTCGACACTTTAATGATGGTCTGGGCCTGGCTGGGGCGATGGCACACGTGCCCACAGAGAGGGCTCTGAGTGCCACCTCTGGCACCTGTGCCATAGGTTCGCCACCACTGGTCTAGAGTCATGTAAAGGTCGTTAAAATCACCCACCTGCCAAGCTTGACTCAGCTTTTATCCCTTCTTTCCATTTGTGCAGTCAGATGCATCTTTCAGACAACCCTACAGAAGACATGTCGCCTGCTTTTTTGGCCTGTGTATTCAGCAGCATTTAACCTGAAGCGACTGCAAGACTAATTAGGTCTGTGGGCGGTCACTGAAGGTACACAAGCACATCTAAGTAAAAAGTCAACTCCAAAATCCCCCCCCCAAAAAATGATTTTTTTTTTAGAAGAAGAAGAGATTGGATTTATACCCCGCCCTTCACTCGGAGTCTCAGAGTGGCTTACAATCTCCTTTGGAGGTCTCCCATCCAAGTACTAGCCAGAGTTGACTTTGCTTAGCTTTTGAGATCTGACGGGATCAAGCTTGCCTGGGCTATCCAGGTCAGGGTCCACCACTACCAATTTTGACTGTGTTTTTATCTGCACAATTGACAATATCCATAGGCATCCAACAGGTAGCCACTGTTGATGTTTGTTCAGAACTTACAGGTATATTGGGCTTGATTACATAGTTTTCTCGGCCTTCTTACCCAGTTTACGAGGCAATGACAACTACAGCTTCCATTAACAAAAACAAAGGGCTTGATTAGAAAGAATCTGTTCTGGGAAATGGTGGGGAACATTGGAGAGGATACATTGCAGGAAAGAGAACCTACTCTCAGAGTCTATTCTCTGGTAGGGAGGGGGCAGGGACCATTGTGCTTGTGTGTGTGTGTGTGTGTGTGTATTTGCATTTTGAGGTCCTTTCCCTCAATACTCGGAAGTGCCCCTCAAATAAACTAATGCATCCCAAATTGAGAGCAAGTTTGGGACGATAACACCATCCATAAGTACTGTATACCCATTATAAAAATGGCAAATTTACGGTATTTCATGTTCTTTTTGTTCACCTGATAAAGAATTCTGTAAAATCCAGAAGCTTACATCCTTCCATCGTTGGTCAGACACAAAATAAAATATCGCTCTGTCTCTGTGCATGTTTCATTCTCTGGAGACTCCATAGCAACGGTCCTCTATATCGTATTCCCTACTTCTTATTCTTATTCCACAGGGGAACAGAAACAGGGTCGAACATCACAATGAATCCCACATAATTTCATAGTCTCTTCTCCAGCGAGGGTTTCGATGGCTTTGTTTAGAAGTCTTAACGGCGGGGCTGTTAAACCGAGAAGTGTATGCTCTGCGTCGTAAGAGTGCCGTGCAAAATTAGCTATTTAAAAAACCAAATTTACACCTGAAGGCGATATTTCTCTTTGCTATTCATTCCCTTAAAATGAACAATCTTTGCAATTACCTCGAGAGTTGAAAACAGTCTTTGTCAAGACCGAGAGGAATTGCCGCTCCCGAGCCGCTATTAATGTAATCCTGAACTGTTTACTATTTAAAACAACTTACAATTACTGTACATTTTTATAGCACAAGCTTTAAAACATGTCTCGAGGTGGAATGGGTATTTTATGGTACTCTGTGGTACAGCTCAGCTCTGGAGCTTTCTGTCAGGCTGGCGCAGTTGCAAGGACCATAACACTGAGAAAAAGACAGACGATGACACGGGAAGTTTAACAAGAAAGCAACACAGGGGTTTATGCATTTATTTGTGTGTGCCTGAGACGATCACTTCTGAAATGTGATCATTGGATGCCACTCTCAATCACATCTCTCACGGAATCACAGACCTGAACGGACCTATGAAGAGAAGAACATCAGAGAAGCCAATGTTGGATCAGGCCAATGGCCCATCCAGTCCAACACTCTGTCACACAGTGGACAAAAATACCAGGTGCCATCAGGAAGTCCAGCAGTGAGGCCAGGACACTAGAAGCCCTCCCACTGTTGCCCCCCCAAAACACCAAGAACACAGAGCATCACTTTGCCCCAGACCGAGAGTTCCTATCTATGCGTTGTGGCTAACAGCCAGTGATGGACCTCTGATCCAAATGTTTATCCATAAGAACATAAGAAAAGCCAATGCTGGATCAGGCCAATGGCCCATCCAGTCCAACACTCTGTCACACAGTGGACAAAAATACCAGGTGCCATCAGGAAGTCCAGCAGTGAGGCCAGGACACTAGAAGCCCTCCCACTGTTGCCCCCCCAAAACACCAAGAACACAGAGCATCACTCACCCCAGACTGAGAGTTCCTATCTATGCCTTGTGGCTAATAGCCACTGATGGACCTCTGCTTCATATATTTATCCATAAGAACATAAGAGAAGCCAATGTTGGATCAGGCCAATGGCCTATCCAGTCCAACACTCTGTCCCACAGTGGCCAAAAATACCAGGCACCATCAGGAGGTTCGCCTGATGCCTTATACCAGGCCTGTAAAGAGGGTTGCCAGCTCCAGGTTGGGAAATACCTGGAGATTTTGGGGTGCCTGAAGGAGTCTTAGAGTGAGACACCCTCCCCCTCCCCACAAGAGACACTGTTCCCTCTAAGCTGCGGAGCAATGTTCCCTCTAAGCTGCGGAGTCTTGTGAGCAAAAATTCCACTTTGTGAGCTACTGACATTAAATTTGTGAGCGAGCCATTTGGCTCCTACATAAATTGGTTTGCTCTGGAGCCCTCTTTCCTGAGCTCAGACAAAAATGTATGAGCCGGAGGCTAAAAAACTGTGAGCTAGCTCACACTAACTCAGCTTAGAGGGAACACTGCCTGTGAGGTAGGCGGGGTTGAGAGAGCTCTCTCGAGGACTGCTCGTGAGAGAACTGCTCTGAAAGAAGAAGAAGAGACTGGAGTCTCAGAGTGGCTTACAAACACCTCTCCCTTCCCCTCCCCACCACAGACACCCTGTGAGGTAGAGGAAGAAGAGATTGGATTTATACCCCGCCCTTCAGTACCCAAAGGAGTCTCAGAGTGGCTTTTTAACTCCTTTCCCTTCCCCTCCCCACCACAGACACCCAGTGAGGTAGGTGGGGCTGAGAGAGCTCTTGACAGAAACTGCTCTTTTTCAAGGACAGCTGTGCTAGAACTGTGGCTTGCCCAAGGTCAAGAGGAGGAGTGCAAGTGGAGGAGTGGGGAGTCAAACCCGGTTCTCCCAGATTAGAGTCCGCGCACTCAACCACTACACCAAAAATATTTGCCTCCTGATCCATAGGGGACCTTTTTTTAGCTGAACAAAAGGATTGACAGCTCTGGATTGGGAGATACCTGGAGGTTTTGGGGGTGGAGCCTGGGGAGGGCGGGGTTTGGGGTGGGATCTTGGCAGGGCATAATGCCATATGAAGTCCAGCCACCAAAGCTAGGGTTGCCAGTTCCCCCTGGCAACCAGTGGATGATAAGGGGAACTTATGAGAAGAAAGGAAAAGGCCTAGACCTCATGGCCAGCACTGCACAGGAAGTGACATCATCGTGCCAGTGACGTTCAGGTGATGCTCTGATATTTGGATACAAACTCTATGGTAAAACCGGCTTCTACCATAGAATTTTTGCACAAGTGCCAAAGCATCTCCCAAATGTCACTGGCATGATGATTTAAGATTGCCAGGTCTGGGCTGGAAAATACCTGGAGGCTTTGGGGGTGGAGCCGGGAGAGGGCAGGGTTTGGGGGAGGGGAGGGGCCTCAGCAGGGTACAATGCCCTAGAGTCCACCCTCCAAAGCGGCCATTTTCTCCAGAGGAGCTGATCTCTGCCAGCTGGAGATCAGTTGTAAAAGTGGGAGATCTCCAGGCCCCACCTGGAGGCTGGCTTCCCTGTGATGATGTCACTTTCTGAGCAACACCAGCCACGGGGCCTAGACCTTCTCCTTTCTCCTGATCGGAGGCCGGGGGTAGGCCCTGACGGGGTCTGGCAGCTATTTCCAATGCGGCCAGTTTCTCCAGGGAAACTGATCTTGGTCATCTGGAGATCAATTGTAATAGCGGGAGTTCTCCAGGTGCCAGCTGGAGGTTGGCAACCCTAGTTTGGTGTAGTGGTTAAGTGCGCGGACTCTAATCTGGGAGAACCGGGTTTGATTCCCCACTCCTCCACTTGCAGCTGCTGGATGACCTTGGGCAAGCCATAGTTCTGACAAGAGCTATCCTTGAAAGGGCAGTTCTAGCGTTCTCACCCCCGCCTACCTCACAGGGTGCCTGTTGGGGGGAGGGGAAGGGAAAGGAGTTTGTAAGCCACTCTGAGACTCCGAGATAAATCCAACTTCCTCCTCCTCCTCCTCCTCTTCTTCTTCCATTCTGTACACTGATTTAGGATCCAACCCCATTACATTAAGCAGGTTTACTTCTGAGTAAACACGTAGGGCTGCCAAGTGGGGGCGGGTAAACTCCCGCTTCGGAGGCACGATTCCCGCCGCCGCAGAATCGGGCCCCGGGGGGAACTCTGCCCCCCGAAGCGCAGCGTGGTTGCGTCACCTCTGGTCACGTTGGGGGCATGGCACCGATCGTCGGAGGGAAAACTCGATGGTTTTCCCTCCGACGATCGGGGGCACGCCTTCAACGTGATCGACGTCGCGCGTCACTTCTGGTGACGTGCTGGCGGCACACAAGCACTTTGCGCACGCGTGCACATCGACGGACGGCTCTCGGAGCCCGGCGAGGCTCCCCCGCCAGTAAGAAAAATTGACTTGGCAACCCTATAAACAAGTGAAGGATGGGGATGGCCTACTAATTATTGGGAACGAACTATCATGAGCTGTGAGGGGGAAAAAAACCCAGCCACGTGGAGAAATGTCTTGGGACGGGGGAGACGAAGTAATATATTTAGTATCCTCTGCTAAATGTCCTTGTCTCACATCCTGCAAAGCTAAATATACTTACAGCTGATAAACCAAAATGTAACTTTTGTGGAATTACATAACCAGATTCCACTCAGAGAACAACCGTCGGCATAAAGTATCCTAATTTCTCAGGATGTCGAGCCGGCTTACATTAAAGCAATCACGGGCTTTACTCTTTTTCCCCTCGGCAGACTCTAGGTGGAGACGTCTATCTATCGCATTTTAATTTTGATTTTTTTAAAACCACAGCTCAGCAGACTTAACATATTACATTCTGGGAGGGGGGGGAAAGAGAAAGTAAATAAGCCGGAGAAATCCGTTTTCATTTCTGAATGTATTGCAGTTTGCATTTAAGAACAACATTCTGTGGGGTGAACTTGATAAACAACCGTGTTGAAATGTTTACCAGCATGCGTTATGAAATGGAGCGATTGGCTGCATGCGCTTCTCAAAGGCGTGCTCCCTCTTTTCGAATGATGCGAAGCAGGTAGACTTTTGCAGCGTTTTTTCCCAGCTGTAGGAGAATCCAAACACCAAGGCTGCATCCACACATGGGGGGGAGGGAATGGCTTTACTGGTAATAATGATAATGAATTATTGTATGCCATTGTGGGTAGAATAGCCAGGAGAGCCTAAGATTGTCTGGCAGGCAGAAGTTCTAGCTCTTTTCGCATTATGCACCAATAGGTGGCGAGCGAGACTTGATTTTTGAGACAAGAGATGTTTCAGAGGTGGTTTGCCATCGCCTGCCTCTTTGTCGCAGCCCTGGTATTCCTTGGAGGTCGGCCCATCCAAATACTAGCCAAGGCCAGTCCTGCTTAGCTTCCAAGATCTGACAAGATTGGGTGAGCCTGGCCTATCCAGGTCAGGGTGGCTCAGTGGTAGACAACCTGCTTGGCACGCAGGAGGTCCCGGGTTCAATCCTTGGCATCTCCAGTTAAAAAGATCAGGTGGTAGGTAAAGTGAAAGACCTCCACCTGAGACCTTGGAGAACTGCTGAAGGATGCCAGCCTCCAGGTGAGACCTGGGGATCCCCTGGAATTACGGCTCATCTCCAGACTACAGAGATCAGTTCCCCTGGAGAAAATGGATGCTTGGGAGGGTGGGCTCTATGGTGTTGTGCCCCACTGTTGGGGGTGGAGTCCTCCCCAGTCTCCACCCCCAAATCGCCAGTTGTTTCCCAACAAGCAGCTGGCAACCCTAGAAGAAGAAACAGAAGAGTTGGTTTTATGCCCTGTCCTTCGCTACCCAAAGAAGTTAGTTTGGTGTAGTGGTTAAGAACGGTGGACTCTAATCTGGAAGAACAGGGTTTGATTCCCCCACTTCTACACACGCAGCTGCTGGGTGACCTTGGGTCAGTCACAAGTTCTCTCGGAGCTGTTCTCTCGCGAGCAGTTCTCGAAAGAGCTCTCTCAGCCCCACCTACCTCACAAGGTGTCTGTTGTGGGGAGGGGAAAGGAAAGGAGATTGAAAGCCACTCTGAGACTCTGAGTGAATGGTGGGGGTATAAATCCAATCTCCTCCTCCTCCTCTTCCTCTTCTTCTTCTTCTGTGGCAGAGCATCTGCTTGTCATGCAGAAGGTCCCAGGTTCAATCCCCGGCATCTTCATTCAGAAAGATCAGATTGTTGGTGATGGAAAAGACCTCGGCCTTAGATGCTGTAGAGCAGCTGCCAGTTTGAGTAGTCAGTGCTGACCTTGATGGACCAATGGTCTGGTTCAGTATCAGGCAGCTTCATGTGGTCATGTGAGGCTCTTTAGGGACGGGCCGTGGCTCAGTGGTAGAGCATCTGCTTGGACTGCTGAAGCTCCCAGGTTCAGTCCCCTGCACCTTCATATAAAAAAGACCAGTCAACGGAGAGCCGCTGATAGACTGAGTAGGCAATACTGACTTTGATGGACCAGTGGTTTGATTCGGTTTCAGGCCACGTCATATGTGTAAATACTACTAGTTCACCGATGGAAATCCCCTGCAGAACTCTTCCGGCATGAAGAAGGCACCATCCGAGAATCAGATTGTGAATGGCTGACTTGCGCATGCTTTGAGCGCCGGACTGGCTCCTGCTCCTGCTCTGCGGCTCCTTCTGTTGTGGCAAGCGTTCCAGTGCTAAGTGGAGTGTGTCGCGGTTGCCATAGCAACCCATCAAAATTCATGAAAGGACCGATCCGGCCGACTCTAGCCAGGGACCTTTTATTTCGCTGGTGTGTGCAATGGTAAGAGGTACGCTTTCATCTTCTTTTTTTTATTTAAAGAAGCGGGCGGATCAAATGGTTGCATCTCATTTTCACAGTTGCGGGAACATAATGTTTTGCAGTTAATTGCCCGCAGGTGGTAGGCAGACCCTGACTGCCGGAGTCAGCCTCTGAGACAAAACCCTGAGAACAGAAATAATAAAATTGGTTGCCTACTCGTAGTTGGCTTCCAACTGTGCTCTACCCATAGGGTTGCCAGGTTTCCAGGTTGGGAAATTCCTGGAGAATTAGGGGTGGAGCCTAGAGAGGGACCTCAGCGGGGTACAATGCCATAGAGTCCACCTTCCAAAGCGGTTGTTTTCTCCATGGGAAACTAATCCCTGTATTCCGGAGATGAGTTGTAATTCAGGGGGATCTCCAGGCCCCACCTGGAGGATGGCATCCCTACCCAATCCTGTTGTGAGTATGCTTACGGAAACTTTCTTTGGAAGTAGATTCAGGTGGGCAGATTTGTTGATCTGAGTCCAGTGGCGCCTTTAAGACCAAGTGGTGCCTTTAAGACAAAGTTTAATTCTGGGGATAAGCTTTTCGCTGCCACCACTCTGGATTTAGGTTCCCTTGAGAAGGCCCAGAGCACCCTCCCAAGACCTTCAGACCTCCCTTTAGGCCGAATAACAGGCATGAGGACCAGGCAGAGTAAAAAAAGGAAAAGGTTTATTTTATAGGAGGTCAAACAACAAGGTGCGGAATAATAACAGTAAGTGGGTGAAAAGAAAAGAAATAAAATGCCCTTACCCGTCTAAATATACTGTCCCTAGCTCACTATCTCAAGTGGCCTTACTCTACTCACCCCTCCCTCAGGATGAGGGTTTCTCCCCTGCAGCAGCCTCTCTTCTGGCTCTGCCCTCTGGAAGAAAGAACAGCTCTTCCTGCTGCTCCAGAACTTTTATTCCCAGCCTTCCTCTTTTTCTATTGGTCCATTTTGGCTCCAAAACCTCCCAGGGGCTTCTGGGAGTTGTAGGCCCAGCCTCACCTACTGCTAGCCAGGCTCCTAACAAAAGCATCAAAATGGGGATGACACAATGGGGCACGGCTATACTCATCTGAGGTCCAGCTGAGGAAGAACTCTCCTCCTTGGAACGCTGGGCAGCCGAAATGCAGCAGCTTGTGAACTCCAAGGCACACAGGTAGGACCAGCCAAACCACGTGTGAGCTCTCTGGGTCGCGACTCCGGAGAACTTAGGTAGTAGAGTCACTTGTAGCACCTTAGTGCACTGCTATGGGGAGGGTGGGTTAACCAGAGAGACAAAGGAGAGTTTCTCCTTAAATAAACTCTTTTTGGGGCATGTGCTATCCAGCCATAAACTATCAAACCCGTCCTCTAAACTATCACTACTGGATGAAGAGGGGGTGACGAGGGGATGACGCTCTCCTAAGGGGTGGTGGCAATATGTAGATCCTACTCCTACATCAAAGGTGCCTTTTGGCAAGGTGTGAATCTTCCGTTCCCATGGACACCCTCTTGATTTGCAGATCTGGTTCCTGCTCCAAAGCCATAAACGCTATTGTCTTTAGATCTCCAAACCAGATTAAGGGAGTAGGGTCACTTGCTCTTTCCATTCCAAGAATGCCGGGGTTCGCTGGGGATTTTCCATAGCTCTCCAAGTGGGTGCAATGGCGCGGTGTCTTCTCCATCCCACAGAGTCATGGGATACATTCCAGGGACGCACATGGTCCGTATGTGCAACGGCAGGCCCAGGCCAGCCTATTTCTAGGCAAGCATGAGATGCAGAACAAAGCAACACACAACATACAGCAATCCCTGAATACATATTGCATAGGTATTCATGCTAGAGACACACATAAGCAGCATCACCACTATACAGAAATACAAACATAAGCTCATATCGTTACATTTGGCTTGGAAATGGAGATGAGCACTGCCCCGTAGAGTCGGATTCAACTGCCTTTCGAGCAAGGGAAACCTTTACCTAACTTTATATCCGAAGAAGTGCACCTGCACACAAAAGCTTATACCAAGAATTAAACTTTGTTGGTCTTCAACAGGGGCCACTGGACACAAACTTTGTTTTTTTTCCTTTGGAAGTCTTACCCCCTGTGGGTAAGTTGCCATAATGCCATGGAATGCTCTTGAGAGCTCCAGCTAGAGCTACCAACCTCCAGGTGGGGCCTGGAGATCTGATCTCCAGACTGCAAAGATCAGTCCCCCTGGAGAAAATGGCTGCTTTGGAGGGTGGACTCTACTGCATGGTACCTCAGTCAGGGCTCCGCTCTTCTCAACCCCTGCCCTCCCCAGGCTCCACCCCTAGAGCCAGTTTGGTGTAGTGGTTAAGTGCGTGGACTCTAATCTGGGAGAACCGGGTTCGATTACCCACTCCTCCACTTGCACCTGACTGGGTGACCTTGGGCAAGCCGTAGTTCTGATAAGAGCTGTTCTTGAAAAAGAGCAGTTTCTGTCAGAGCTCTCTCAGCCCCACCTGCCTCACAGGGTGTCTGTTGTGGGGAGGGGAAGGGGAAGGCGTTTGTAAGCCGCTCTGAGACTCCCTTGGGTAGTGAAGGGTGAGGTATAAATCCAACCTCTTCTTCTTCTTCTTCTTATACCTCACAGGGTGTCTGTTGTGGGGAGGGGAAGGGAAAGGAGTTTGTATGCCGCTCTGAGACTCCCTTGGGTAGTGAAGGGCGGGGTATAAATCCAATCTCTTCTTCTTCTTCTTCTACCTCACAGGGTGTCTGTGATGGGGAGGGGAAAGGAAAGGAGTTTGCGAGCCGCTCTGAGACACCTTCGGGTAGTGAAGGGCGGGTTATAAATCTAATCTCTTCTTCTTCTTCTTTTACCTCACAGGGTGTCTGTGGTGGGGAGGGGAAAGGAAAGAAGTTTTCGAGCCGCTCTGAGACACCTTCGGGTAGTGAAGGGCGGGGTATAAATCCAATCTCTTCTTCTTCTTCTTTTACCTCACAGGGTGTCTGTTGTGGGGAGGGGAAGGGAGAGGAGTTTGTAAGCCACTCTGAGACACCTTTGAGTAGTGAAGGGCGGGGTATAAATCCAATCTCTTCTTCTTCTTCTTCTACCTCACAGGGTGTCTGTGGTGGGGAGGGGAAGGGAGAGGAGTTTGTAAGCCACTCTAAGACTCCTTTGGGTGGTGAAGGGTGGGGTATAAATCCAAATCTCCTCCTACTTCTCCTTCTTCCTTGATGGCACATAAGTATGTATGCACCTGCGGGGCAAGGTGTCATTTCACTGACAGGCTGTCATCTCTGAAAGCCTAAAAATGTGTCAAGCTTTAAGATGTTGCTGGATTCCAGTTTGCTAAATGTATGTTAGGAAGGTGTGCTGCCGTCACAGCCTTCCAGTTGTTTCTTCCCTATGCACTTCAGTGGGGAAGTGTTCTTGCTTTGATAGAGACGTGAGCAATCTCCTTCTTCTGCCTTCATTTCCATAAACACGTCTGAAGGAAATGCCTGATGCGGAGTAATTATTCCCCCTCCCCTCAATTCCAAACCAGAAAGATAATTTCCTTCTGTGTTTTCCCCCCCTTTTAATAAAAAAAATATGATTGCATACTCTTCCTAAATAGACTCGCAAAACTTTCGAAGCGAGATGGATGGCTCATACTTATTCCACCCACCCTTTCTCCAGGGGGAAAAGAAGTTTCTCCAATTCCGAAAGACGCTTCGTGTGAATTTATTTATTTATTAAAAATAGAATCTGATTTATTAATAATTAAAAATGCTCGGACCTCATAAAATTAGGCGAACGGATTGCAGCGTTGCAAAACACAATGTGTGTCTGAAACCTCAAGTGAAAGGAAAGCTGAAGGCCCCCTTTTTTTGCAGACTTTGACATTTAATGAAGCTTTGTTTTAAAACCAGGAGAGATTAGCAAAATACACACACACCCTCCTCTCCTTCCTCGTGAGCTTTTCATCAACGTTGCAGTGCTTAGGAATCCCCGAGAGCTTTCGATCAGAAACTGTTATAATGTGTTTGCTGGATGACTTATGAGCGGTAACGTCACAATGCAAACCCGGAAGAGAGGCATGGGATAAATCCAGCCTGGGATCTCCACTAGAAAGTAGCATAAGTTACCTAGCGGCTTTGGGGGAATAGCGAAGTATGCATATGTCATCCTCGTATACAGTGCACACTGTATTGGCTGCACATTGGTAGGAAGCGACACGTCTTCCTGTGTGATCCTAAACTGAGTCACACCCCTTGTCTTCATTTTACAGAGAGGGATTAAATTGTGGAATTTGCTGCCAGAGGATGTTGTGATGGGCACAGGAATGCACAGCTTTAAAAGAAGATTAGATAGATTTGCGGAGGATAAGTCTATCAATGGCTGCTAGCCATGGTGACTGAAGGGAACCTCCACTATGTAAGCCGCCCTGAGCCCTACGGGGGAGGGCGGGATATAAATTTAATAAATAAATAAATAAATAAATAAATTCAGAGACACTAAACCTCTGAATCCCAGAGCCAGGAGGCAACATCAGAAGAAGGCCTCAGCCACTCTGCCCTGTTGTTGGCCCTCCAGAGGAACTGGTTGGCCACTGTGTGAGACAAGATGCTGGACTAGATGGACCACTGCTCTGATCCTGCAGGACTCTTCTTAGGTTCTTATTAGGGGAAGGCCTCGGTCTCTGCCCTGCTGTTGGCCCTCCAGAGGAACTGGTTGCCCATTATGCAAGACTAGATGCTGGACTAAATGGACCACTGCTCTGATTCATCAGAGCTCTTCTTATATTGTTAACATCAGAGGAAGGCCTTGGCCTCTCTGCCCTGTTGTTGGCCCTCCAGAGGAACTGGTTGGCCACTGTGTGAGACAGGATGCTGGACTAGATGGACCACTGGTCTGATCCAGCAGGGCTCTTCTTAGGTTCTTATTAGGGGAAGGCCTCGGTCTCTGCCCTGCTGTTGGCCCTCCAGAGGAACTGGTTGCCCATTATGCAAGACTAGATGCTGGACTAAATGGACCACTGCTCTGATTCATCAGAGCTCTTCTTATATTGTTAACATCAGAGGAAGGCCTTGGCCTCTCTGCCCTGTTGTTGGCCCTCCAGAGGAACTGGTTGGCCACTGTGTGAGACAGGATGCTGGACTAGATGGACCACTGGTCTGATCCAGCAGGGCTCTTCTTAGGTTCTTATTAGGGGAAGGCCTCGGCCTCTCTGCCCTGTTGTTGGCCCTCCAGAGGAACTGGCTGGCCACTGTATGAGATGGGATGCTGGACTAGATGAACCACTGGTCTAACCCAGCAGGGCTCTTCTTATGTTCTTAACTGAACAATAGTTAAAAATATGCTATTGTGTGAGCACCATTCTTTCACCTGGATATGGCCAATTCAGTGCCATTTAGGGCTTTTCTCTCCTCCCTTCATTCTTCATGGAGGTGATCCTAAGCAATCAGGAACCACGTAGTAAACGTGACAGTGTCAGAATGCAACCAAGCCCTGTCTGAGTTGGCTGCAAGCTGGCATCAACAGAGGGGAAATGAAACTGATTCAAAGGTGTATAGAAATATTGCTTCTATATTCACATGCCTTCTCCTGTGATGTCTTTTGATAACATGCTGTGTCTTGTTTCCTGCTGCAAGCCAAATGGTGAGGCCACATGGCCTCAATAGCCATGCCATAAACCCACATTCTTTCACACTTTCATGCCAAAAGCCAGACCTCATGGCTACACT
>NW_015173757.1:162862-191145 GCF_001447785.1 Gekko japonicus
TTCCAAGTCTAAGTCTTGTGCCTAAACACTCACCATATACGCTACCATTGGAGAGTAAGAGTGTGCATCTCTAGATTGAGTTGCTAGTGTGTTCTGTCCGAGATGCCAACTAAGGGTTTGAATCTCTCCCTTAAGAAAGGCAGGGACTATTGAAGAGAGATTCTGGTGTCATTTTGTTCTGAAAACCAGATAGGATATAGACCATCTCGTGGTTTGTTGTTTAATGTACTGAAAAGTACAAGATTCCCTCCCATTCCTGGACTGGCCTGGGTGGGCTAATCCCTGTACAAAAGGGAAGGCCGCACTCTCCCAATCAAACCGACAGTTGATCCTAGGCAATCAGGGGTTCGTCTTGCAAAGGCAATGATGTCAGGGTAATCTGCAGCCAATCAGATCTAGCAATGTCCTGATGCTACAGGAAGGCAGCAAAGTCAATTCAAATCAGTAGAGTTGCTACCCTTCCAATGGGGCCTGGAGAACTCCTGCTCTCACAACTGATCTCTAGACAACTGAGATCAGTTCTCCTGGAGCAAACAGGTCAAGATGGGTAGCCATGTATCAAGATGGGTAGCAGTATCTGAAGAAGTGAGCAGTGACTCATGAAAGCTCATCTCCTGCCACAATTTTCATTAGGCTTTAAGGTGCTCCTGGACTCCTACCCTTTTCACATTCTAGTTGTATGTGAAGAAGTGAGCAGTGACTCATGAAAGCTCATCCCCTGCCACAAAGTTTGTTAGTCTTTAAGGTGCTACTGGACTCTCGCTCTTTTCTGCTGCTACAGATAGACTAACACAGCTACTTGTCTTGATCTCTCTCTACGTCCAGTGGATCTGACGAATCTGAAGAAGTGAGTAAAAGTAAAGGTTTCCCTTGCTCGAAAGCCAGTCAGATCCGACTCTAGGGATGCGGTGCTCATCTCCGTTTCCAAGCCGAAGAGCCAGCGCTGTCCAAAGACGTTTCCGTGGTCATGTGGCCGGCATGACTAAACACCAAGGCGCACGGAACACTGTGACCTTCCCACCGAAGTGGTACCTATTTATCTACTTGCAATTTCTTGCATTCGAACTGCTCGGTTGGCAGGAGCTGGGACCCGAGACGGGAGCTCACTCCGTCATGCGGCAACTCGGGTCTCGAACTGCTGAACTACTGACCGTCCAGTCGGTAGTTCATCATCTTGACCACTTGAGCCACCGCAGCCCACTTGGAGAAGTGAGCAGTGACTCAGGAAAGCTCCTCCCATGCCACAAATTGTGTTAGTCTTTAAGGTGCCCCTGGACAGCTGGAGAAAATGGCTGCTTTTGGAGGGCGGGCTTCCTGGCATGGTGCCCTGCTGAGGTCCCTCCCCTCCCCAAACCCCACCCTCCTCCAGGCTCCACCCCCCACAATCTCCAGGTATTCCTTGACCCGGAGCTGGTGGGGCAATGCTTCCTGGTGAGCTTTTGCGAAACAACTGCTGAGTAAAAAAGCTCGAACGCTACGAGGGTTCGGCTGCCAGAGGAAGAGTTCACGAAACACGGAGCGTTGTTTGAGCTCATCATTATATTGTCATCAGGAATCGCAGACTTTGTCGAGTGTGTAATAGCATTCTGGGCAACGATGCTTTCCTCCCCCTGTTACTGATTTCCCCCCCTTACCCGGTTCTCCTGCGGCCCGGTCGCAGAGCCATTTCCTCCGCCCCCCCCCCGCCCGCTCTTCATAATTTTCCATGCAAGACCACCAACAGGTAAATATATTTCAAGACCGGGTGTCACTTTAATGGGGGAAGCAACTAACGCACATGCCGTACTGAATGGGAGATTAACCCTGCAAAAATAAACACGTCCGGTGGCTCGGCCTGTCAGAAGCCTTTTTAAAATCCGGGATATTAATGCTGTCCCCCTCCATCTCTTTATTATTATTTTTGCCCTGCATCTTCAGCTTCGTTTACCAAAAAGAAAGGGAGGGAGGGGAGGCCCTGTGGTCGGCGCCTCATTAATTTCTTTTTAAACTACAGATGGCAATAAAAACTCAGCGATGAAACGGCCTAATGGGATTGAAAGGGTTTTCGAAGCGTGGCAAATCCAGCCGAGCGGAGCCGACCTGTTCGAACCCTCCATGGCCAATTACTGGGGCTTGTCTATAAAAGCGAGAGGTGGCTGCAGAGTTTAGTGAGTGAGAAATCTTTGCTGGCGTTGATTGCTTCTCGCTTCCCCCCACCCACCAACTCCACCCACCAACTCCCCCCCTCAAAAACTCTCCAGGTTGGGGCATGCCATTTGCACATCTCTTTGTGCAAGACGGCCAGTTTGGCGTAGTGGTTAGGAGCGCAGACTCTAATCTGGGAGAACCGGGTTTCATTCCCCACTCCTCCACTTGCACCTGGCTGGATGACCTTGGGCGAGCTGTAGTTCTGATTAGAGCTGTTCTCTCAAGAGCAGTTCTCAAAAGAGCTCTCTCAGCCCCACCTACCTCACAGGGTGTCTGTTGTGGGGAGGGGAAGGGAAAGGAGTTTGTAAGCCACTCTGAGACTCTGAGTAAAGGGCGGGGTATAAATCCAGCCTCCTCCTCCTCTTCCTCCTCTTCTTCTTCCTCTTCCTCTTCTTCTTCCTCCTCCTCTTCTTCTTCTTCTGGTGGTGTTGATGTTCCCACCTAGGGGTGACAACCTCCTTGGGTTTGCCAGCTCCAGATTGGGAAGTTTCTGGATATCGTTGGCGGTAGACCCTGGGGAGTGTTTGCAGAGGGGAAGGCCTTAAGTGGGGTATAATGCCCTTCCAATGTGGCCATTTTCTCCAGGCAGTCTGATCTCTGTCTCCTAGAGATCATTTGTAATCCCAGTGGATCTCCAGCTATATTGTTGGCGGTAGACCCTGAGGAGTGTTTGCAGAGGGGAAGGACTTCAGTGGGGGTATAATGCCCTTCCAAAGTGGCCATTGTCTCCAGGCGGTCTGATCTCTGTCTCCTAGAGATCATTTGTAATCCCAGTGGATCTCCAGCTACCACCTGGAGCCTGGCAAAGCTACAACCTCTACCTAGGGCCTGGAGAACTCCCAGAATTACAACTGATCTCCAGACTACAAGGCGCAAAGCGCTGCACCAGACTACAAGGAGAAAAGGGCTGCTTTGGAGGGTGGAATTACAGCCCATCTCCAGCAGGCCTGTAGGTACGGTGGGGCTTGTGGGGGCTCTGCCCCCTTTCTTAAAGGCATGGCCCCACCAGAATTTCTCCTGTAATTTCTTTCTCCGCTAATTTTAAAACATTTTTTAAAGGTGTGTGCTCCTCTAAGTAGAGTGGGGTGTTTTAGTTGACAGATGCCCACATTGAGCTAGGGGGTTGGAGTACGTGACCTCTGGGATCCCTTCTAACTCTGTGTCAAGGAACTGGTCTCCTTTAAGGCCCATCCTGCATTTAGCATTCACTCACTTGTTTTACCAAACCCACACTGGGACAGAAAAAAGATGCAGTTCAAAACCACATTCAGCTACCCAGAGTCAACACCGCACTGACTGCAGAGGCACCCCCAAATGGCCATAAGGCAGCCATAAATCTATGCAGACAGCCTCCATAAAACCAGAGATCAAACCAAGTAAAAGGGGCATGCAGTCTGGACACTGCCATAAAATGCGACACTCCATCAAAGTGAAAGTGGCATGCAATGTAGACGGGGATTTCTGTTCTAGCCTGGGTTTGGTATAACAGCAGAGCAAATGCTAGGTGCAGACTGGGCCTAAAGAGAGTTTCTCTGCCTAAGTTTTCTGGACTCTAGAAGTCATCCCCCACCCCCACCTGCCGACTTGTTATCAGAATTGTTGCTTCGACTGGCAGAAGTGATTCACTTGCAGAGACTGAGAACTGTCACCTAAAGTGGTTGGCAGCTTGCAATTTAGAGCTCTATCCTGGTAACAGCTTCCTATTGGCTAAATGGTTAGGAGGCTAAGGGTGATTGCTAGCATAAAAACAGCTATGTAGAGGAGACAGCTGAGTCATAATCCTCAGAATTCTGACTTTTCTTTCTGTACTGTCAGCCCCACCAGGGGGGCGAAAAAAGGCCCCACTTGCCACAAAATCCTGGCTACGGCCTGGTAGGCCTGCCAAATCTCGCCGAATCGCGGCGGGGGATCTGCATGTCTTTTCAGAATCCTTGCCACGGGGACGGCGAGATGCGTTGCACCGCCTTCGCCAGGACATGAGGCTATGCATGAGGCTAGCAACAGGGCTGTGAAGACCTACGATCCCCTGCCACGACTTGGCAACCCTAGGGCCTGGTCTCCAGACTACAGAGATCATTTGCTCTGGAGAAGAAGAAGAAGAGGAGATTGAATATATACCCTGCCCTTCACTACCCAAAGGAGTCTCAGAGCGGCTTACAAAACTCCTTTCCCTTCCCCTCCCCACCACAGACACCCTGGGAGGTTAAAGAAGAAGAAGAGATTGGATTTATACCCTGCCCTTCACTACCCAAAGCTGTCTCAGAGCGGCTTACAAACTCCTTCCCCTTCCCCTCCTCAGAACAGACACCCTGTGAGGTAAAAGAAGAAGAGGAGGAGATTGGATTTATACCCCGCCCATCACTACCCAAAGGAGTCTCAGAGTGGCTTACAAACTCCTTTCTCTTCTCCTCCCCACAACAGACACCCTGTGAGGTAAAAGAAGAAGAAGAAGAAGAAGAAGAAGAAGAAGAAGAAGAAGAAGAAGAAGAAGAAGAAGAAGAAGAAGAAGAAGAAGAAGAGATTGGATTTATATCCATTTATATTTTATGTCCAATCCAAGCTTTTCTTGACCAGGACCTATCAGAACTGCTGGAATTAGCATCCCTGGTGAAAAGTCCAAACTCTTGCTGCTGACTTGAGTAATAGGAAGCACAAACAGGAGATAAGGTTAGGACATGTGAAAGTTCCTTATCCTTTTCCCATGAAATGAAACCGAATTTTAAAAGTCAAGGGAAAGGCTCTGGAGAGGCGCCATGAGAACATCACAGTTTTATTTGGCTTGAAAAGGATTGGCATCCAAATTAGAGTAGATCCACTGTCTCATGGGATGTTCTAGAATCATAGAATCACAGAGTTGGAGGGGGCCATACAGGCCATCTAGTTCAACCCCCTGCTCAATGCAGGATCCGCCTAGAGCATCCCTGACAAGTGTTTGTCCAGTCGCTGCTTCAAGACTGCCAGGGAGGGGGAGCTCACCACCTCCCTAGGCAGCCGATTCCACTGTGGCACAAATCTGATTGTCAAAAAGTTCTTCCTAATACCCAGCCGGTACTTTCCCGCCCTTAATTTAACCCATTCTTGCAAGTCCTCTCCTCTGCTGCCAACAGGAACAGCTCCCTGCCCTCCTTTGAGTGACAGCCCTTCAAAGACTTCAAGAGAGCAATCCTGTCCCCCCTCAACCTCCTCTTCTCCAGACTGAACACCCCCAAGTTCCTCAGCCTTTCCTCACAGGGCTTGGTCTCCATCCTCGTCGCTCTCCTCTGCACCCTCTTCATTCTGTCCACGTCCTTTTGGAAGAGAGGCCTCCAGAACTGCACACAAGACTCCAAGTGCCGCCTGACCAATGCAGTGTACAGCGGGACTATGACAAGTTGCAATCTGGATGTGATGCCTCTTGTTGATACACCCCAAGATTGCATTAGCCTTTTTTGTTGCCACATCACATTGGCTGTTCATATTTAACTTTCGGTCCACCCACACCCCAAGACCTTGTTCACACCCACTGCTACCCAGAACCATATCCCCCATCCGGTATGTGTGTTCTTCATAGGAACATAAGAGAAGCCAGTGTTGGATCAGGCCAAAGGCCCATCCAGTCCAACACGCTGTCACACAGTGGCCAAAAAATACCAAGTGCCATCAGGAGGTCCACCAGTGGGGCCAGGGTACTAGAAGCCCTCCCACTGTTGCCCCCACCCCAAGCACCAAGAATACAGAGCATCACTTGGCCCCAGACTGAGAGGTCCTAACTATACCTTGTGGCCTAGAGCCACTGATGGACCTCTGCTCCATAGGTTTATCCAATTCCCTCTTGAAGCTGTCCATGCTTGTAGCCACCACCACCTCCTGTGGCATTGAATTCCATGTGTTAATCACTGTTCTTTCACTTCATTTTTGTTGCCCAGATTTAGAATTTGGCACATATTTTTGTTAAATTGCATCTTGTTCACATCTGCCCACTTGAGAGCATCTGCTCATCCATCAACTCTTCTGCCTTTCCTGGACCTTCTTTTCCCAATTCTGCTTCAGGAAGGATGCCCACGTGGACTTCTAATTTGAGAGGAAATTGCAATAGCAGATTTCCTCCCTGTTGTGTACTAAGGATGAGTCAACCCTAAACTAGCCCTGGGGTCCGGTTGAGCTTGCGTCCACAAAACAATAGTTGGCTGGGATCCTAGAATGGACCAATAGAGAAACAATGTAATGTAAATAGCCTATCGCTGGGAGTGGGAGTGTTTGGTGTGTGGTTTTTTGCATGCTTAAAAACCAGGCTTCTGCCTGGGATTTTGTCTTCCTTCTCCTTGCTGAAATCAATAATAAAGTAGAGCTGATCACTGTACTTGTGGTCTGTTCATCCATGGAACCCACTGTTTAACATCCCCCCCCCCCCGGCCCTTCATTTGGTTGAACTTCTAAAACAGTAGTCATTTGGGAATGATAGGATGGAGGTAGGTGCTATGATGAACTCCTGGACTTGCATGCTCAACAGATAGCTCGAGAAGGTGAGCCTTTCTGCGGACTTCGGTTCTATAGACCATAGTTCAAGTGCTGCATGGAGTGACTGGAAAGGAATGAAAGAAGCCGAAGATAAATGAAGGCTACTCTCTTGTGTATCTGACGAAGGGAGGTTTGACTTTTGAAAGTTAATATCCCCAAATCGTTGGCCCCTAAGGCCCCTAAAGGGCCATGGTGGTTCAGAGGTTAAGACGCTGAACTGCAAACTAGAAGGTCGGTCGCTCAGCAGTTCGAGACCTGAGTGCCGCATGACGGAATGAGCTCCCGTCTCTGGCCCCAGCTCCTGCCAACCGAGCAGTTCGAGAGCAAGAAATTGCAAGTACCTGGGAAGGTAACAGCGTTCCGTGCACCTCAGCATTTAGTCATGCTGGCCACATGATTACAGGAGGAGTCTTCAGACAGTGCTGGCTCCTCGGCTTGGAAATGGAGATGAACACCACCCCCTAGAGTCGGGTTCGACTGGCTTTCGAGCAAGGGAAACCTTTGCCTTTTTAAGGTGCGACTGTGTTGGGTATTACAAGTTGAAAACACTCAGTATATCTGGGGTTAAATGTTTGTTTATGTTGCTCACAGGAAGTCACATGTTTCTCATGTAACCAATGTTCTTTAGATGTAGGAAGCCCGGGAATTTTCTCCCTGATCTAGGGATTTGATTGGGATTAAAGTGTCAAGGTATATTACCATTTTACGGCTTCTCTTCCCGTCTTTGTTTTGGAGTTCTGAAGAACAAGAAGGAGAGCAGCCATTCTCTCTTCTAGTTTTGTCTTTGTAGTGTAAGGATGTAGCCGATTATGCTCTGTTGTTATTTTCATCCCAGTTACCCTTCCCCATGCTCAGGGGTCATTTCTTAGAAAAAGAGGTGCAGGAGCTCATTAGCATAACTCATTAGCATAACTCATTAGCATATGCCACACCCCCTGACATCACCGGAAGTGTGTCGGACGGCAACACCCACCACTCAGGCTCCACTGGACTGTTTTGGATTGCTAGCTATGGGGGGGGGTGAAACGTGCAGATCTGTCCTCGCAGACAATATCTCACTATCACCCAACAGACTGGACTCGAATGTAGCTCTTGTGCAGGGCGTCATTTCCATTCCTGCCCTTGAAGACCACAACAGCTGCAGCAGCAACGGGATAACAACATCTGTTACATTTCCCCCTCTTCTTCATCCGTGCAGCCCCTCCCGTTTGGGAGGAAAGCAACACAAAGCTCCCCATTGAGAGGCGCCCCCCCCTCTGCTCCCGTGAGCACCACCTCGGAATCCTTCCCCAAATCTTCAGTTCTGTTAAAAGACTCAGCTTTCCGCAGCCCAATTTCGCTTTGATCAAATCCCGCTCCCTCCAGTCCTCCCCAGCTGTCATCCTTGATGTTAGCCGAGGGTGGACAAAGATATCAAAGGAGGTGGTTGTTTTCAGAATGGACCTGGGGAAAGATTGATGTTTCTTTTAAAAGAGAATCCCCTGAAAAATTGGAGAAGTGCTCGCAGGTCTGGAGTGGGTGGGAGTAAAGTTTGCTGTCCCGGGGAAGTGGCATTGTTGGGATAACTTTGCATCTTACAATTGCTTCACAAAAGTAAAGGTTTCCCTTGCTCGAAAGCCAGTCGAATCCGACTCTAGGGTTGCGGTGCTCATCTCCGTTTCCAAGCCAAAGAGCCAGCGCTGTCCGAAGACGTTTTCCGTGGTTATGTGGCTGGCATGACTAAACGCCGAGGCGCATGGAATGCTGTTACCTTCCCACCGAAGCGGTACCTGTTTATCTACTTGCAATTTCTTGCCTTTGAACTGCTAGTTTGGCAGGAGCTGGGGCCAGAGACGGGAGCTCACTCTGTCACGCGTCTCTCGGGTTTTGAACTGCTGAACTACTGTCCTTCCAGCCTGCAGCTTAGAATCCCTTTAAAAGCACTGAGCACCATAGTGTATGTCATGAAAGGTTTTTGTAATAGGGATGAACTTCAGGGTGTCCCATGTGTTATTGACTAGAGCCTGGGCCTTTTTGATCCTGGCTCCCTTTCTGTAGAATGGGCTTCCTAAAGAGGTGAGGAGGAGGAAGAAGAGATTAGATTTATACCCTACCCTTCACTACCTGAAGAAGTCTCAGAGTGGCTTACAATCGCCTTTCCCTTCCCCTCCCCACAACAGACACCCTGTGAGCAGTGTTCCCTCTAAGCTGAGTTAGTGTGAGCTAGCTCACAGGTTTTTAGCCTCCAGCTCACAGATTTTTGTCTTAGCTCAGGAAGGACGGCTCCAGAGCAAACTAATTTATGCAGTAGTCAAATCGTCTGCTCACAACTTTAATGCCAGTAGCTCACAAAGTAGCATTTTTTGCTCACAAGGCTCTGCAGCTTAGAGGTAGGGGGGGCTGAGAGAGCTCTTTTGATAACTGCCCCTGAGAGAACAGCTCTGAGAGAACTTGTGACTGACCCGAGGTCACACCAGCAGCTCCATGTGGAGGAGTGGGGAATCAAACCCGGTTTTCCCAGATTAGAGTCTGCGTACTTAACCACTACATGAAACTGGCTCTTGGAGATTTTCAGATAGGGTTGCAAACTCTGAGTAGGCCACCATCCGGGTTGGGGGGGGGGGAGTTGGTTGCAAGATCCAGGTTGGAAAACTGGGAGCAGAGCTTGGGGAAGACAGGGACCTCATTGGGGTACAATGCCATATAGAATCCACCCTCCACTACACCAGACTGATCCTGGGTGCAATCCCTGGCATCTCCAATGTAAAGAATTGAGCAGTAGGTGATTTCTGCCTGAGACCCTGGAGAGCTGCTACTGGTCGGAGTAGACAGCACTGACTTTGATGGACCAAGAGTCCGACTCAGTACAAGGCAGTTTCATGTGCTCATCAGCTTTGAGGAGGGACTTGGTGGGAGAAAATCTGCTCGGCATGCAGAAGGTCCCGGGTTCAATCCCTGCCATTCCCAGTTTAAAAGGACCAGGCAATAGGTGATGTGAAAGACCTCAGCCTGAGTCCCTGGAGAGCGACTGCCAGTCTGAGTAGACAATTACTGACCTTGATGGACTCACAGTCTGATTCAGGATAAGGCGGCTTCAGGTGTGTTCATTGGACTGTGACAAGGATCGTACATGTGTTCACTTGACTGTGACAAGGATCGTACAATCAGATCTGTCCTCGGCGAACTGAGGACAGCAGGAGCCGAACACTGCATTCTTTTCATTTTCTCAACCCGGCGAATAAAGAGCCTATCAGCGCTTCGATAAAATCAAGTCTGTTGTTGAATATATATTTCTTTAAACTTAGAAATGTTTCCCTGAATATCACAAACAGTTGGCTCTTCCCTCAGAAGAGACACTGTAATCTGGACAGATCTGGCAATCGAGTCGTGGCTCTCAAAAACATTGATGGTGGGGAAAGGGAAAATTTTTTTAAAAAAACCCTTTGTGGCATTTTCTTCAGGGAGGGCAAGCAAATTGGCGGCAAGCAAATCTCACTGACATTAAACTGATTCTTTGGTTTTTAGATTTCTTTGACCCACTTCCATTTCAAAGATTAATGGAAATAGGTTGGTGGCAGTGTTCCCCCTAAGCTGATAGTGTGAGCTAGCTCTCAGTTTTTTAGCCTCCGGCTCACACATTCCTGTCTTAGTTCAGGAAGAAGGGCTCAAGGGTAAACTAATTGATGCAGGAGCCAAATTACTCACTCAAAACTTTAATGCCAGTCGCTCACAAAGTAGAATTTTTGCTCAATATTTATGGAAAAATTCAATTAAGATATCGACTTGTACTAATGTGAAAGAAAATTGTTATAAAATGATGTATAGGTGGTATATGACACCAAAATAAATTGCACTTATGAATGAAAATATGTCTAACAAATGTTGGAAGTGTAAAAAAAAAGAAGGCTCTTTTTACCATATGTGGTGGACTTGTGATAAAGCTATGGCATTTTGGACAGAAGTTCATGATGAAATGCAGAAAATTTTGAAATGTACTTTTAAAAAAGAACCTGAGATATTACTTCTAGGGCTTAAGATGGAAGAAGTAAATGTAACAAAAAGACACTGTTATGGTACCTGATTAGTACTGCCAGAATGACTTACGCTCAATCTTGGAAGCAGGACAGAATACCAGAAAAATGGGAATGGATACAGAAAGTGTTATTCATGGCTGAAATGGACAAATTAACGAAGAAACTTAATAACAAAGAAGATCAAGAATTTTTTGAAGAATGGAAAGACTTTAAAGAATATTTGGGGAAAAACTGGGATGTAAAACATAATTTACTTTGTTTTGAAAATTACAAAGGGCAGAAACATATAAAGGTTTGGAATGTTTAGATTAAGATATTGTTACCATGAAATTTAAGATGCTGAGAGTAAAGGGAAAATGGAAATATAAATGGGAAAAGGGGAGGAGCATTGCGGGAAGCCACAAAGGGGGGGGGAGGAGATAAGAGAAATGGATATGTGATAAAAGAAATGTAATGTAATGTTGAATGTGTTGATATATCCAAAATAAAAGTTTTGAGGGGGAAAAAAAAACAAAGTAGAATTTTTGCTCACAAGACTCCACAGTTTAGAGGGAGCATTGGTTGGTGGTATTGTGGGCAGAGTGTTGGAACAGAAGATTGGAGACTTGGATTCAAATCCTCGGTATGCTGCAAAGTTTGTTGGGTTAGCCTGGGCCAGGGGTTATCTCACTGCCTAACCTATCCGGTGGGGTTGCCATACTAATATCTGGGAGACCCAGGTTCGAATCTCCACCCTGCCTTAAAGTTCACTGGGTAACCTTGGGCCAGCCACTCTCTCATTCTCACCTCCCTTACAGGGCTGTTGTAAGGATTTAAAAAGGCGGGGAAGAATACTGTTGTAACCTGCTTTGGGTTTTCCTCTGAGAAAAGCAGAACAGAAAAGTCTTAAGAAGTAAATAAATGAAATAATGGTGACGAAAGAGGAAAGCCTGCTGCCCTGAAATCCTGGAAGGAAGGATGGAAGAGAAGTGTGCTAGAGAGATACTTAAAATCATAGAACCATAGAGTTAGAAGGGACCTCCAGGGTCATCTAGTCTGACCCCCTGCACAATGCAGGAAATTCACAAATACCTCCCCCTCCACACCCCCAGTGACCCATTTTCCATGCCCAGAAGATGACAAAAAACCTCTAGGATCCCCAGCCAAACTGGCCTGGAGGAAATTGCTTCCTGACCCCAAAGTGGTGATCAGCATTTCCCTGGGTCTGTAAGAAAGGGCCAGGAGAACTAAACACTGTCAGGAAGTTCTTCCTGATGTTTAGCTGAAAACGCTTCTGATTTAATTTCAATCCATTGGTTCCGGTCTGACCTTCTGGGGCAACTGAAAACAACTCCACACCATCCTCTAGATGACAGCCCTTCAAGTACTCGAAGATGGTTACATATCACTTCTCAGTCATCTCCTCTCCAGGCTAAACATACACAGCTCCTTCAATGTTTCCTCATAGGACTTGGTCTCCAGACCCCTCACCATCTTCCTTGCCCTCCTCTGGACATGTTCCAGCTTATCTATATCTTTCTTAAATTGTGGTGCCCAAAACTGAACACAGCACTCTAGGTGAGGTCTAACCAGAGCAGAGTAAAGCAATACCATCACTTCATGTGATGACCTGGAGTCCCAGGGCTATTTTTGGGCAGGAACGCACAGGAACGGAGTTCCGGCTGGCTCCCAAGTTGACCACGCCCAGCAGGAACTCATTAGCATAGTAGGCCACACCCAATAGCAGAAACTCATTAGGATTGGCTGCATTAGGGGTGTGGTCTAACATGCAAAGGAGTTCCTGCTACAAAAAAAGCCCTGGGTTTTGACAACAAACAAGGTCAACAGAATAAGAAGCAAAAGGTGGGTGTGGCTGGATGACTATACTTCTGGTACCATGGGGGTGCGGTCTAATATGCTAATGAGCTATGCTCTCTTGGGTGTGGCTGGATATGCTAATGAGTTTCTGTTGTTGGGTGTGGCCTATTATGCTAATGAGTTCCTGCTGGCTTTTTCTACAAAAAAATCCCTGCTTCATGTGATGACCTGAACACTATACTTCTGTTGATACAGCCCAAAATCACATTTGCCTTTTTAGTTACCACATCACACTGCTGACTCATGTTCAGTGTGTGGTCTGCTTGTGTTTGCTTTACCTGGATGGGGAGGATGACTAATTTTCCGGTTTTCATGAAGCAGAATTTTTTTTCTTGCACAACACATAGAATATACATATTGTGAACATTTAAACGTGCCCTCACTTCCATGCCCTCACTTGCCATTGCTACTGCTATCTGGAGGGTTGTGCTCCGCCCCCCCTACCCAATCATTTCACAAAATGGGGGACACAACGATGCTGCCTTTAACATGATGCAAACCCCACAAAAGCAGAAAGAAAGCAAAAGAAGGAGGGGAACCAGCGTACATGAAATGGTACAAAGTACAAAAACAACAACAACACGCTGGCTGAAATCACTAAAGGTAAACAAAAAAAACATATAAAGATAATATTTTTATACCGAGTTCAATAATAATCATGATCCTTTGTGACTGAATAAACTGGCTTCTGTATGTGCTACTACTGAGATTGGGTCCCACTGGAGCCTACTGGTTTTGAAGAAGAATTTTTCGAAACACGGCAGCTTGCATCTGGACTACGCGTCTCTATGGCTTATGGATTTCAAGACTGTATGGATTTTCCAGGAACTATATGAGTCCACTCTATGATTAATGTGTGTCAAGTTGAACTATGGAATTACAATACAACAGGAGTGAGACACATTGACATTTTTGGGACTTTACTTCTCTGCACTACTGTTGTTTCTTTTAAGAACACATTGGCTTGATCTAGTTATATGGTGTCATGATCTGTGTAGGTCTCTGGAGATCTGTGTAGGACTGGGAGCAAGGCCTAGTGCAGCCTGGTCCCAGGAGAGACCTGTTGGCAGTAGAAAGCAGACAGCCCTACAATCCCCATAAGGCTTAGAGAGGGTTATCGCCAACCAGAGTGCAGAGATTCTGTGAGGAGATTCTGTCTTCAGCTGTCAACTGGGGAAAACGGTGTTCTTTCGTCTCTCTCTGCGGCCTGGTCTCACTGCGGGGACAGCCTGGTCTGGGGGAGAGAAAGATTCCTCACTGGGACAGGGTGAGAACAGGTAGCGTAGACTGGTATAAAAGGCAGGGAGCCTTGAGTAGTAACAAAAGGAGTATTAAGTAGCTGTGTTAGCTTTGTGTTTCTTTTGGCCTTTCAACACTGTTATGTATTTTAAAGTCCCTTGTCTTGTCTTGTTTTTCCCCTCCCCAGTACTGTAATAATAAACCCTTTTTGTTTCACTGTTTCTCTGCCTGGTCATCACGCTTACGTCTCGGCTACAAACGGGCAATTTGACGGGGCTTGGGAAGGTATCCTGGGCCTTCTCAAAGGACCTAAGTCCAGGGTGGTGGCAGCAGAAGGTGGCAACCCGCTGGGGTCATGACATATGGTTATTGCGTTATTGAACTCGGTGTTAAAATATTATCTTTATACGTTTTTTTGTTCACCTTTGGTGATTTCAGTGGGTTTTTTTGTGCCTTGAGCCTTTAACACAACGTCAACACGAGAGGTTCTTTCACAACCAACCAGATTGGGCTGCACGATGACATCACAGTGGGGCAGCGAAGGCAAGTTTGTGAAAATCTTTGTCAAACTCTGTGAGCAAGTTCCCGCTCGGGCCTTCTAAAAACAATTGTATTCCTGAGCTTCTGTTCCGCAAGAATTTTGTCAATGCCAATTTAGCCTTCAGTGTGTGAAAAAAAACTCCCGAGATGACTCGGTGTCCTCTCCTATTTATCGGCATGCCATTCTCATTCATGGTACGGAGCGATGTATCAACAACGCAGCAGAATACAGCGGTAAATAATTTAGGTTTAAATTATCGGCTGCTAAATAATTGAGATCCGAGAGCTGTTGCTGCTGCTTAGAATCTTCCCGACAGGGTAGCGCAAAAGAAAGTAGTGTAGTCACTTGAAACTGGATTGCCAAAGAGGCCTGTCTCCATGTTCAGAGCAGCACATCTGTGAATACCACAAGCGCCTCAGATCTCAGGAGCTAAGCAGGGTTGGCTCTGGTTAGCACACGTATGGGAGGTAAGGAAGTCCAGGGTGGCTATGAAAAGACAGGCTATGGCACAACTACCTCTGGTTCCTCATGCTGGCAACATGGCAAACTAGATGGAAGTGTGATCTAATCAAGCCATCAATTAAATTTTGCCCCTAGAATATTGAAGAAAACCTAGATGTTTGGAAGGCTGCAGTGTCTCAAGTGGTGAAGACGCTGAACTGCAGACCGGAAGGTCAGTAGTTCAGCAGTTCGAGACCCGAGGGCCACATGACAGAGTGAGCTCCCATCTCTGGTCCCAGCTCCCGCCAACCTAGCAGTTCAAAAGCAAGAAACTTTTTTGTTGTTGTTCAGTCGCACAGTCGAGTCCGACTCTTCGCGACCCCATGGACCAGATCACGCCAGGCCTTTCGGTCTTCCACCGTCCTCTGAAGTTTGCTCAACTTCATGTTCATTGCATCTATGACACTGTCTAACCATCTCATCCTTTGCCGTCCTCGTCTTCTTTGACCTTCAATCTTTCCCAACATCAAGGTCCTTTCTCATTTTGGTGGCCAAAGTATTTGAGCTTCAGTTTCATTATCTGGCAGGTAGATAAACAGGTACCGCTTTGGTGGGAAGGTAACAGCATTTCGTGCACCTCAGTGTCTAGTCATGCCGGCCACGTGACCATGGAAATGTCTTTGGACAGTGCTGGCTCTTCGGCTTGAAAACGGAGATGAGCACCGCAACTCTAGAGCCAGATTCGACTGGCTTTCGAGCAAGGGGAACCTTACTTAATAGTAACATGGACTCTGGTACCAAGATGCCAGCTTTGCTCTCATATAGATCCTAGCAACACCATCAGTGGACCCAGCGGCATCAGCCAGACCATCTCAGGTTCCTAGTTCTGCTCATTGTGCTCACTTCGGCAGCACATACACTAAAATTGAGAATATATTCCTGCTCATCCTGTAATGTGATTTATGCCATCACGTGTCAGCAATGTCCTTCCACCCTCTATGTTGGACAAATAGGCCAGTACCTTCAACAAAGAATCAATGGACATAAGACTGACATTAAGAGCTACAACATTCAAAAACCAGTGGGGGAACATTTTCACCTTCCGGGACATTCAGTTGCTGACCTAAAAGTAGCAGTTCTCTGACAAATGGATTTCAAACGGAGATTAGAGAGTCTGCTGAATTGCAATTGATAATGAAGTTCAAGGCGATGCATCCACCTGAACTGAATAGAGATCTAGGTTTCCTGTCTTATTAACAATGCTTATTTCTCCACGCTTACTACCCCTCTGCATATCTCACCTAAATCCAGTCACGCCTGCTATTGTCATTCACCTGCTATTGTCATCTGCCTGCTAATATCATTTGGCATCTGAAATCACTCCACCTTCCAATAAATACAACAGATATGGACTCCCATTCTAGCTGTATCTGCAGAAGTGAGCAGTGACTCATGAAAGCCCATACCCTGTCACATATTTTGCTAGTCTTTAAGGTGCTACTGGACTCTCGCTCTTTTCTACTGCTAGATGTATGGAGAAGGAGAAGAGGAAATTATTTCTTTCTGGGTTCTACTTAATACAAGTTTGGTGTAGTGGTTAAGTGTGCGGACTCTAACCTGGGAGAACCGGGTTTGATTCCCCACTCCTCCACTTGCACCTGGCTGGATGACCTTGGGCAAGCCGTAGTTCTGGCACAACTGTCCTTGAAAAAGGGCAGTTTCTGTCAGAGCTCTCTCAGCCCCGCCCACCTCACAGGGTGTCTGTTGTGGGGAGGGGAAGGGAAAGGCGTTTGTAAGCCGCTCTGAGACTCCAAGTGAAGGGCGGGGTATAAATCCAATCTCCTCCTCCTCCTCTTCCCCCAAGGATCTTCACCCCTGAGTCAAAATCTCTCAAACAATCTTAGTCTAGATCTTTGTAGGACCAGGTTCTGGTGACAGTAGACAACTTTGAGGAACTATGGCAAGTCAGGAAAGTCAACAGGGCAGGCAAAACCCCAAAACACTGAAGTAGTCATCCATCAGGGAATGAAGAGAAACAAGGTATGCAGTGAGGTGGGCTGAAAGATGAATCAATCCATGTGGAGGTGCAAGAGATGGTCCATTGAGGTAGGCAGTGGATTCTCTAAATCAGTCAAAGGAGCTGAAGCATGCTGTCAAATTTTGTATGAAAAGGACGTGACTTCTGGTTGGTCCCCCACAATCAGCCCCGAGCTGGAAGGCCCAGGCTAGCTTTGGTCTCATCAGATGATCTCAGAAGCTAAGCAGGGTCGGCCCTGGTTAGTGCTTGGATGGAAGACCACCAAGACAGTCCAAGGTTGCTAGGCAGAAGAAGGCAATGGCAAACCAAATCTGTTCGTCTCTTGCCTTGAAAACCCATAAATTGGCTGCAGCACTCACTGGAGAAGACCCTGATGCTGGGAAAGATTGAAGGTCAAAGAAGACGGGGACGGCAAAGGATGAGATGGTTAGACAGTGTCACAGACGCAACGAACATGAAGTTGAGCAAACTTCAGAGGACGGCGGAAGACAGGAAGGCCTGGCGTGATCTGGTTCATGAGGTCGCGAAGAGTCGGACTCAACTGTGCAACTGAACAACTACGACAACATGATCTAAAGATGATCCCGATTATTGTATTGCTCAAGACCCACTGTGCATCAGAGAGACTGTTGTCCCCATAATTACAGAGATCCTGGGGTGCTGCCAAGGTTCACTTTCAGTTTTATTTGAGCTCCTATCCATGTTTTTTGGGCCATAGCCGGCGCTAGATGTCAATGCCACCGTAGAATGGATATGGTCCTCCCTAGTGGCAGGAGAAAAGTGTTAACCAGTGTTTCCCCTAAGCTGAGTTAGTGTGAACTAGCTCAGTTTTTTAGCCTCCAGCTCATACCTTTTTGTCTTAGCTCAGGAAGGATGGCTCCAGAGCAAACTAATTTATGCAGCAGTCAAATCGCTCGCTCACAACTTCAATGCCAGTAGCTCACAAAGTAGAATTTTTGCTCACAAGGCTCCACAGCTTAGAGGGAGCATTGGTGTTAACTATCACTTTCTAGCTGTTTGTTCCTGATAACTGAACTTTCTCAATGGAGAGCCCCCGGGTTCCGAAGAAAACCACTGCTTTGAAAGCATCCCTTCAAGCAACATCTGTCAGGGGTCTTCAGCAGAGATAGACAAATAATTGCTCTGGTCTCCGGTGCTTCAAAGAAACACGGCCCTTTCTGTTTTCAGAAACATTGTGACTGAAGGCTATTTCAGTTTGACAGAAAACAGAACTTTGGAGTGGCTTTAATTGGTCCTTCACTTCCCGGCTTGGAAGGCCAAATGGGTCATTTTCATTATAGCGTATTCATTCCATGGCCAAAACCGGCCCACAAATAAGCATGCTCGGCCACTCTTTGTGGCAGCGCATGGCCGGCAGAATAAGCCACTTTGATTGAAGTCCCTCTTTTATCCATTACATGCTCGCTCCCATGCGAGTGAGACCCAGCTGTGTCTTCCATATTGCTGCAATGCTGATGCGAGGGCTTTCATTAGAGTCTATTTCTGCTTTGACCACTGCCCTGTCATGACCGAAGAGTGGTTAGGGAGCTTGACTACGGGGAAATGCTAGGCCGAATCAAATGTTCGCAAGCAAGTTGTACTAGAAGTGAGGTACTATCACTGTAGCCATTGTCGTTTGTTTGTCTGTTTTTGTTTTAATGTCTCTTGTGACAGTGGGTTGCTCTAGGAATTGTCAGAAACTCTATGGTAAAACCACCGAGTTTCTGGTGATTCCTAGAGCTACCCGTTGTCACTTCCAAGTTGTACTGGAAGTGATGTACTATCACAGTGGCCGTTGTTGCTTGTTTGTCTGTTTTTGTTTTAATTTCTCCTGTCGATGCCAAATTGTTTTTAATTTCTCCTGGATGCCAAAAACGGCATTATCGAGGATGGGGGAGGCTAACCCCAAGGTATCTACCACTCGCTCAAGGACACAGGAGCTCCCGCACAGCTCCCACATGCTTCAGTTAGGGATGCCAGCCTCCAGGTGGGAACCTGGAGATCCCCCAGAATTTCAACTCATCTCCAGACTACAGAGATCAGTTCTCTTGGAGAAAAATGGCTGCTTTGGAGAGTGGACTCTGTGTCCTCCCCGGGCTCCATCCCATTTAGTGTAGTGGTTAACAGCAGTGGATGCTAATCTGGGAGAACCGGGTTTTATTCCCCACTCCTCTGCATATAGCTGATGGGTGACCTTGGGTCAGTCACAGTTCTTTCAGAGCTGTTCTCTCAAGAGCAGTTCTTGAAAGAGCTCTCTCAGCCCCACCAACCTCACAGGTTGGCTGTGGTGGGGAGAGGAAGGGAAAGGAGAGGAGATTGTAAGCCGCTCTGAGACTCCTCCAGGTAGCGGGGTACCCCCCACTGCGCTGGCCAATTAGGCACCCTCCTGCACGCGGGCTAGAGCCGGCAAGCGTTACTAGGCGAAGCTGGGAATTGTGCGGCTCCCACGGTCGGCCTTGAAGGCAGACAACACACATTACCACCTGTACAGCTTTGGAGATTAGCATTTCAGCCCAGAGCAGAGAGAAAGGAATGCGAAAGCAATTTACACAGACACTGAAAGAACATCCCAACCCCCATGGCAGCATAGCTGACAGGTGGGGTATAAATCCAATCTCTTCCTCTTCCTCTTCCTCTTCCTCTTCCTCTTCCTCTTCCTCTTCCTCTTCTCTTCTCTTCTCTTCTCTTCTCTATTCTGATGTCCATGTTGTATGATTGGATAATTGTATTGTATCATGGTAGAAGACAAGTTGTTCCTCATTGTGTTTGACCTCTGAAGAAGGCCTAAACAAGCCAAAACACATCAGTTCAAGTCCATTAGCACTCGTGTGTATGATTTTGGGATTTTTATATGAGGTGTAATTGGGCCCTTATATGTTTTTTAAAAAATTCTTTGCTAATACATGCATTTTTATACTACATACATTAAATTTTAATTGTTGGCCCCCTACTCTCTTTGACTTACCTCTTTAGGTTCTTGATCGTAGGTTTCAGGGTTAAGTTTGCTCTCCTTTTTTCCCCTAGTTCGTGCCCTCTAGTGAACCACCTTGTGAGCCAGTGCTGTATCAAAGGAGCAGTAGAGTGTGCATTTTCTCAACACAGCCCAGAATAATTTTGCACGTATCGGCCTAGAAATAAATGAGTAGCTAACCAGAACCTGGGGAAATTGACTTGACTGTGCGCTAATGAGAGAAGCAACTTCGCCTCATTGTTATGGATTGGACCTCATTAGCATGAATATTCCCAGAGATGGTTGTAGCAACATTTTGGTTGGAACAAATGGCAATTCAGGCTGGGGAGGGGAAGGGAAGCAGCCAGGCAGACACTTCCTAATCAAATAACGTCAAAACTGGAGTTTTGGTCAATAGTTTGTGAAACGGAAGGACTTGTCCATGGGCGCACAGATGGCGAAGCAGTTGGTTTGAAAAATGTCGATGAGCGGTAGGCCAAGTCACAAAGTCCATCTGGAGAAATGGTTAGAAAGAGGGGGTCTGAATAGGCAGCCGGGGCCAGGGCTCCTTTTGTAGCAGGATCTCCTTTGCATATTAGGCGACACACCCCTAATGTAGCCAATCCTCCAAGAGCTTACAGTAGCCCCTGTAAGAAGAGCTCTGTAAGCTCTTGGAGAATTGGCTACATTAGGGGGTGTGTCGCCTAATATGCAAAGAAGCTCCTGCTACAAAAAGATCCCAGCCCCATTTGTTTTTCCTTTCTGAGTGAAGGATACACTTGGCAAGGTAGAGTCACCAGTTCTGGGTTGAGAAAGACCTGGAGAGTGGGGGCGGAGCCTGGGGAGGGTGTGGTTTGGGGAAGGGAGGGACCATAGTATGGGGGCTCAGTTATCCCACCCCCAATGGTGCCCCCAGGAAAGTGCTTTCTGGGAAATGACTCCCTGGGGAACCATTTCTTGGATCCATAAATCCAATCCTCGCCCAATTTAGGGTATGTAGAGGAGATCCCCTGCAAGTTTGATATCTGTCACAGGATCCAGACAGTACACTCCTGAATCTCCTGAACCTGCACCTGTCAAAATGGTCATTTTTTTCAGCACAGGCTCAGGAGTGCACAGAACCTATCCTGTGCAAGCTACGGACAGCAAACTTGGTGGGTAGGTAGAGGAGTGTCAGCCAAAGAGCCCTTGTGAGTCTGGTGTCTCTTGCTTGCACAGGATCCATTCGATACACTCCTGAACCTGTGCCTGTCAAAATGACTTTTTGTTGTTCAGTCGCACAGTCGAGTCCGACTCTTCACGACCCCATGGACCACATCACGCCAAGCCCTCCTGTCTTCCATCATGCTCCAGAGTTTGCTTAACTTCATGTTCATTGCATCAGTAACACTGTCTAACCATCTCATCCTTTGCTGTCCCCTTCTTCTGTTACCTTCGATCTCTCTCAGCATCAGGGTCTTCTCCAGTGAGTGCTCCCTTCTCATTTGTTGGCCAAAGTATTTGAGCTTCAGCTTCAGTATCTGACCTTCCAGGGGTCAGGGTTGATTTCTTTTAGGATGGACTGATTTGATCTCCTTGCAGTCCAAGGGGCTCTCAAGAGTCTTCTCCAGCACCATACTTCAAAAGAATCTATTCTTCAGCGCTCAGCCTTCCTTATAGTCCAACTCTTACAGCCATACATTACTACTGGGAATACCATTACTGTGACCATACAGACTTTTTTTTTTTACGGGGGCAGGTTCAGGAGGTTCAAGTGTGTATAGAACGGATCCTGTGAAATCTAGAGACACCAAAGTCATGGAAGCTCCTCTACATGCCCTTCAAGTTGTTGCTTTGAAGTTTTGTAAATATTTTGATTGAGCCAAGACAGTCTGTCTGGAAATGTATCTGCTCACAAACTGGCACGTGTCCAGTTCTTGCCTCTGCATCCTTAAGATGTAGAGTAGGGTTCTCCAACATGGTGGCCATGGGGGGGGTATGGCACTTGCCAGGACTTTCCTCAATGCACGCCGAGCTTTTCAGAAAATGGGTGGGGACATTGTAAGGCAGAGCTGGTTATTGGTTGACTTCATTCCAGCTGCTGATTTGCAACTGATAGTGAAGCTCAAGACCATATATCCACCTGGACTGAATGAAGACCTAGGTTTCCTGTCTCATTACCAATGCTGATTTCTCTACACCTATTACCCTTCTGCACACCTCACCTAAATCCAATCATGCCTGCTATTATTATTCACCTGCTATTGTCATTTGCCTGATAATGTCATTCAGCCTCTGAAATCACTCCACTTTCCAATAAATAGGACAGAGGGACTTCCGCTGTAGCTGTATCTGAAGAAGTGAGCAGTGATTCACGAAAGCTCCTACCCTGCCACATATTTTGTTAGTCTTTAAACTGCTACATTTTGTTGTTGTTGTTGACTTGTTGTTGTTGACTTGTTGTTGACTTGTTGTTTTCATTCCAATACTGGAGGATCAGGAAGACTGGCAAGCACCTAAGCTTTCCTTAGTCAGTGTGTGGTTCCATTTACCTTTCAGGCTTTCCTTCTTCCCAGAAGGTGTGAGGAGAGAAGTACTCTATTCAGATCCACCTCTTATGACAGCCATTTTGGGTTTGGCTCCACCTCCTGTGGCAGCCATTTTGGTAGAGTGCTCACCACCAGCTCTTAAAATCCAAAATGTGCCTGCAGGCTCACAAAAGATGGAGACCCCTGATTTAGAGGAAGTGTAGTGGATAGAGGTTTCTTCCCATCTGTCCACCGATTGGTTGGCTGGCTGGTCAGCTGATCAGGTGCTTCTCTTTTTGATTACCAGATTCTAGAGCAATGGATGTGCAAGGATTTATTTATTCTCATCCCCATTAGTTTTCTGTTATCCAAATGCATGGGACCTTTGTGGTTCAATTGTTCAAGGGGGTTCTTTGGAGACAAGGAATGAAACGGTAGCTGTTTGGCATGCTTCATTAGCATGAGAACTTCGGCAAAAAAACCCCAGTCAAAATTAGAAATATGAACAAGATTGCCAGTGAAATGATCTTAATTTAACTTTCTTGCTTACACACCAGGGTGAGTTCATGACTGCCCCCCCCCACTATGTATTACACATTAACAAGACATCCAACTATGATGGCCAGCTCAGGCTGGGGAAATACCTGGAGATTTGGAATGGAGAGTGGAGTCGGGGGAGGGCAGGGCTTGGAGAGGGGAAAGAGACCTCAGCAGGGTATTGATGCACAAATCTGGACCCCGTGGGCCCCCGGGGGTCAAATATGAAACATACAGTCGGAGCGCAGTGAATTAGATGATTATCTGTTTATTGCAAGAAACAGGAAATACAGGGCTCCAGTAGAAACATAGCAGCATATTTTGAGCCTGAATGTTAATTGAGATCAGCATCCTATCTGAATTTAATATTCTTAAGACTTGTTGTCTAACATTTATGAAACTGAGAGCTTTGGCACCACTATAATATCTCCTGAAGAAGATACATTTTTTTGAAACGTTGTTATGTAATCCGGAGACGACGTTGATTATGTACCTTGGTTCAAGGATTTTCTATTGAGTTGTGTATCATGTTGTAGTGCTTTAGATTGCAATACATAAACAGCATTCTTTATAAGTCTTATGACTGTTTGATTGCAGGTCAGACTATCACGACTGTTGGCTTTGTACTTGTTTAACTAAACACCAAGGTGCACAGAACGCTGTTACCTTCCCACCGAAGTGGTACCTATTTATCTACGTGCAATTTCTTGCTTTCGAACTGCTAGGTTGGCAGGAGCTGGAACTAGAGACGGGAGCTCACTCCATCATGTGGCACACTCGGGTCTCGAACTGCTGAACTACTGACCTTCCACAGCCTGCAGTTCAGTGTCTTAACCACTTGAGCCACCGCAGCTCCAAAATAAATGTGAGCTGGAGGCTAAAAAGCTGTGAGCTAGCTCACCCTAACTCAACTTAGAGAGAACACTGCTAGGAATGGGCACAAACCGGCTCAGGAACTAAAATTCATGATTAGTTTTGGCTGGTTCATGCTTCGTGAGGTCAACCAAACTTTCCAAACTTCATCCAGGTTGACCGAACTTTCCACAAACTTTTAAGCTCTCGCTTGCACAGGATCTACTCTGTACACTCCTGGCAGCCACCTACACATCACACCACCAAATCCCAGATTTAGCCAAAACACTGAAAATACAGACCAGGGATCAACATCAACGCTTCCTCTAAGCTGTGAAGTCTTGTGAACAAAAATTCTACTTTGGAAACTACTGGCATTAAAGTTGTGAGCGAGCGATTTGGCTGCTGCATAAATTAGTTTGCTCTGCAACCGTCCTTCTTGAGCTAAGACAAAAATGTGTGAGCCGGAGGCTAAAAAGCTGTGAGTTAGCTCACACTAACTCATCTTAGAGGGAACACTGCTAGGAATGGGCACGAACCGGCTCAGAAACTAAAATTCGTGATTAGTTTTGGCTGGTTCATGCTTCGTGAGGTCAACCGAACTTTCCGAACTTCATCCAGGTCGACCGAACTTTCCACGAACTTTTAAGCTCTTGCTTGCACAGGATCCACTCTGTACACTCCTGGCTACACATCACACCACCAAATCCCAGTTTTAGCCAAAACACTGAAAGTACAGACCAGGGATCAACACCAGTTAATCTTTCTTGGTTCAGTCGAAGTCCTGGAAACTATAATGCCAAAGGGATGATGGCAACGTGGTCATGGATGGGAGGCTAAAAAAACCCAACTGCTTGTTTTTTAAAAAAACCGATCATTTAAGAGAGGCTCCCGATGGGAAGGAGATTAGAGAAACATGAATACCCAGAAGGGGCAATAATTCAGCTAATGATTTCTTTAGATCTCATGCTCTAGTAGCTGTCTCATTTAGCCGAATTCTGGGTAATTTACGGCCTATTTGCACATGCTCAGCAGGTATTTGTTTTTCCTCTTCTCAAACTGTCAGCTCAGCCTTTTGTTCAGAGCAAAGTATGGTTGTTCCCCCTCCCCCCGTGATTCATTAGTTCTCATTAGTTCCGGTTTCCCTTCTGCGTAAAGTAACAGGAGGGGGGGGGAGAGAATCACTCAGCGATGCAAGAGTTTGCTCTGGAACCAAGACAGCCCAAGACAGCCATAACTTCACCCCCTTTGCCGACTGCACGGACGTTTAAATCATTTCAACTCAGTCAAGTCAATACCAGCATGTATCGAAAGGTCGTTGCATTGACACCTGACCCCAGGTGAAGAACTTTGGTCTTAAGGAGGCCTTAGGACTGATTGTATGCAAACTTACATCGAGTTACTCCCATCCATGCTCACAGCTGAGCAACATCTCAGCAGTACAATCCTAATGGCACCTTTAAGACCAACACATTTTTATTCCAGATACGAGCTTTTGTGTGCATGCACACTTCATCAGACGTCGGCCTTTCGTTAAAACCAGACGTGACATCGTTGCACTGATGCAATGCCAGTGCACCAAGCCCTGCCCCCTAGTGCTCCTGAGGGTTTCAGGCTGCAGCCTGGCAACCCTGCCAGGGTTGTCAACCTCCAGGTGGGGCCTGGAGATCCCCTGGAATCTGACCTTCAGGCTACAGAGATCAGTTCTCCTGGAGAAAATGGCGGTTTTGGAGGGTGGAGTCTATGGCTTTCCAAACTCCACCCCCAGATCTCCAGGAAATTCCCAATCCAGTGCTGGCATCCCTGCTGAAAAAAGAACAATACCGCTCTGATGGAGGGAGGAGTGAGTGAGAGAGAGAGGGGGGGGAGAGAGAGGGAGAGAGAGAGGGAGAGGGAGGGAGGGAGGGAGAGAGGAGAGAGAGAGGGAGAGGGAGGGAGGGAGGGAGGGAGAAAGGGAGAGAGGGGGAGGGAGAAAGGGAGAGAGTGAGAGAGAGTACTGATTTTAATATATTGACCTAACAAAAAATACAAAGCAAAGGTCAGAAAAGAAAAGGGCAGCTCAAAACGCAGGAACAAATTCAAAGCCATTCTAAGCAGTCCAAATAAAAGGGCAATTCTTAAAAGGCAAGCCTGTGCTACTCGAAAGCAAGAACATAATAGCAATTTACTTAACTGGCAGTTTCAAAATGCGGAGGCACAGTTCAGTCGTTAGCTCCCCAGTCTGTGATTCACTCTCAAATTTCCCAGATGTGTTCCACTCATGGCTACTCCATGAGAAACTCACCCAGGGAATGGGAATGGAGCACTATGTATGTTTTAACAGAGATAGGGAAGATTGAAGGGTGAGAAGGGGAGACGAGGAGGGAATAAAACCTTCAGTGGGTAAGGTGGTCAAAATTCTTCCTGCCTGAATTTTTTAAAAAATCCATATTTAGATGTTTTGTCAGAAACGAGCCCACTGTTTTGCACTTTTGAGAAGTCTGTATCATACGTATCATTTTTAGTAAAGGTAAAGGTTCCCTTGCGCGAAAGCCAGTCGAGTCCGACTCTAGGGTTGCGGTGCTATTCCCCGTTTCAAAGCCGAAGAGCCAGCGCTGTCCGAAGACGTTTCAGTGGTCATGTGGACGGCATGACTAAACACCAAGGCGCACGGAACGCTGTTACCTTCCCACCAAAGTGGTACCTATTTATCTACTTGCAATGTCTTGCTTTCGAACTGCTAGGTTGGCAGGAGCTGGAACTACAGACGGAGCTCACTCCGTCATGCGGCACCCGGGTCTCGAACTGCTGAACTACCGACCTTCCACAGCCTGCAGTTCATGGTTTTTTGAATTCATTATAGTATCTCCTGCTGTATAAATTGCACTGGCCTCCTCTACGTTTAGGGCCGTGGTGGCTCAGAGGTTAAGACAGTTCAAGACCCGAGTGCCATGTGACGGAGCGAGCGCCCAGTGCTCTGACCCAATATGAGGCAGTGCCAACTGTGAATCAATTAACTTTAATTCAATAAGTGTTACTCTGTTTTGCAGGAGAGGGTGTCCTTTCCTGTTCCAAGCCTTTGGAGTCAGGTGGTCTACAGGAGCAAAATAAATAATCACGCAAATAAATAACCCCTGGTGTGACACAGATGGCCCACATCCAATATAGTTTTCCATTTGTGTGCTCCCATGGGTCCCTTCAAAATGTCATCGCGTGCACACCCAAAATGTCATCGGGTTGGAATGAATGTGTTTAGTCACATTGATTCAATGATCAATCTTTCCGCAAGGTGACTCCAGGTGACTGCCCAAGGTGTCACCTAGCGAGTGTCCTTTTGGTTATTTGCTGCCGGTGTTGACGGATTAGATTTTCGTCCCCCTCCCCCCAAATATCACCTTTGGTGGATGGGCTTTTGGTGCAAAGGAAGAATGAAAATTGTATGCTGTAAGCACTGTTGCACGCATCTGGGATGTTTAGGTTCCCGCCAGATGTTTGGAATTGAGAGTCTTGCAAATTTCAGGGGTCAAAAACCTGTTTCATCATCCCAGGAGAGATACGTTGCTAAAAAACACTTGCTAGTAAGTGGTGTTGTATATTTCGGGATGCCGACAGATAATTACACTTTGTGGGCAATTTGTCACTGAGCTTTATGTGTTACTGGGCTTTAACTGCAAGGACCCGTATCTGGCAAACTTCCAATTCATTTTTCACAAACCATAACCACAACTACCAGGTCGCTAGTCCTCTAGCCAGGAGAGCGAGTTAAACCCGTAACAGCCAACTTCTGTATTCTCAAGAGTCAACACTGTTTTCCATACAGCAAGTTTGTGGACCAGGAAGGACCTATCACAAACATATGATAGATATACAGTCCCCCAGTCACTGCTTGTGTTTAATAAACCATGCAGGCTAAATGCTTTAGGACGGGAGACAGAACACAAGGCTAGCTGGTATGGTTAGCGACCGGTAGCAGTAATCAATGTCCTGAATCCATTGGAGGGATGGGTACATGGGACATAGCTAAACAAAATGACTGATGTCTTGGACAGCCAATAAGTATGAGAGGCCCATCCCCATAGACTGGGTCACGGTACCTCTCTGATAGCTGACCTGGTAGCTGACCTGATAGCTGAGAGCCAGTTTGGTGTAATGGTTAAGTGTGCGGACTCTAATCTGGGAGAACCAGGTTTGATTCCCCACTCCTCCACTTGCACCTGGCTGGATGACCTTGGGCAAGCCGTAGTTCTGATAAGAGCTGTTCTTGGAAAAGGGCAGTTTCTGTCAAGAGCTCTCTCAGTTCCACCTACCTCACAGGCAGTGTTCCCTCTAAGCTGAGTTAGTGTGAGCTAGCTCACAGTTTTTCAGCCTCCAGCTCACACATTTTTGTCTTAGCGCAGGAAGGAGGGCTCCAGAGCAAACTGATTTATGCCATAGCCAAGTCACTTGCTCACAACGTTAATGCCCGTAGCTCACAAAATAGAATTTTTGCTCACAAGACTCCACAGCTTAGAGGGAACATTGCACAGGGTGTCTGTTGTGGGGAGTGGAAGGGTAAGCCGCTCTGAGACACCTTTGGGTAGTGAAGGGCAGGGTATAAATCCAATCTCCACCTCCTCCTCCTCCTCCTCCTCCTCCTCCTCCTCCT
>NW_015173757.1:191248-192046 GCF_001447785.1 Gekko japonicus
CTTCTGGTGGGGAAGCATGTGTCCCCCGCCGGATCGTAGGTGGGTACTTGGGAACCCTACTTCCTGAAGGAGTCTCAGAGTGTCTTACAATCTCCTTTCCCTTCCCCTCCCCACCACAGACACTCTGTGAGGTAGGTGGGGCTGAGAGAGCTCTTTCTAGGACTGCTCGTGAGACAACAGCTCTGAAAGAACTTGTAACTGATCTAAGGTCACCCCAGCAGCTGCATGTGGAGGAGTGGGGACTCAAACCCGGTTCTCCCAGATTAGAGTCCGTGCTCCTAACCACTACACCAAACTGCGGTATGAGAATTCTTGTTCTTTTTTTCTGCTAAGATTGGTACTTATTTTATTTTATCAACCCCACTGTTGATGGGATTTGAACTTCTCATTGGAGCCCCATAGGCAGATACTCCTGGAATACAAGGATTTCAGGGCTTCCATTGGGCATTTCTACAGTCCCTGGATGGAGTGGGGCATGTTGATGTCATGGAGGTGTATTGCTGTCATTTGTCATTGGATGGCTCCTTCCATATAAGGCAAATAGGCTCGCAACCAGTGGGAGGGCAAGGACATTGGGGCATCAGCGATAATCTGACCACTCTTTTGGGGGGGCAAATGGCTGTCAGTATGACACCACTTCCAGAAACTGTGGAATTGACATAATGCCTCTCTACAGGGCTTTTTTTTGGTAGAAAAAGGCCAGCAGGAACTCATTAGCATAATAGGCCACACCCAAGGGCAGAAACTCATTAGCACAACTAGGGTTGCCAAGTGGCTTACCTTGCCAGCGGGGGACTC
>NW_015173757.1:192724-203628 GCF_001447785.1 Gekko japonicus
AAAAATTGCCAGAAACTCAATAGTTTTACCAAGCGACTTCCGACGATTCCTGGAGAGGCTTGGCACTGACAGCCATTTTGAAATTATTTTTCTCCCACGACGACTCAGAATGGCAGCAGGAAACAGGAGCTGGGGGTGTGGCAGGTAACCGCCGCTGGAGGACTGGAAATCTTGATGGCAAACAAGGCGGTGGTATGAATAAGTTGACCCCTGACTGATGGGCGTTGCTGGTGTCCACTGTGGTCTCCACTGCTGTAGCGATGCTCTCAGTTCATTGGGGTTGGGTTTTCTTTAAATCCGTTCTGAAGGAGCACTAGCAATCCCAGGATAGGCAGCATGTTTAGGACTGTGCTCTTAATTAGTCCCTTCAGAGGAAGGCTTGGTACCCAATTTAGTAGCCGCAGTGATTCATTAGGTATCATTAGATTGTCCGACCCTGATTAGAATGTTAATCAAGACAGGCAGCCATGTTAGTCTGCTTGTAGCATTAGAAAAGTGCAAGAGTCCAGGAGCACCTTAAGGACTATCAAAATTTGTGGCAGGGGAGGATCTTTCGTGAGTGACGAAGCTGTGACTCACGAAAGCTCATGCAGTGCCGCAAATTTTGTTCGTCTTTTGCCCAGTCTGCATCTAGCATTCGCTCCACTGTTTTACCAGACCCAGGCTGGAATGGAAATTCCCCTCTACATTGCATGCCAAGTTCACTTTGATTGTCGGATTTTAGGGCAGTGACCAGACTGCATGCCACTTTCGCTTCCTTGGATCTCTCGGTTTTATGGTAGCCGCCTGCATAGATTTATGGCCGTTTTATGGCCATTCGGGGGTGACTTTGCAGTCAGCATGGCATTGGCCCCGGGGAATTCAAATGAGGCTTTGAGCCGCATCTTTTTCTGTTCCAGTGTGGCTTTGGTAAAACAGCGGACCAAATGCTAGATGCCGATTGGGCCTTTAAGGTGCTCTTGGGACTCTTGCTCTTTTCTACAGTGTTAATGTCGGTCTCAGGCTGAAAGAGTTGGGTATGTTTAGCCTGGGAAAGAGAAGGTTTAGAGGGGACACGATTGCAGTCTTCAAGTATTTGAAGGGCTGTCATGTAGAAGATGGAGCAGATCTATTCTTATTGAGATATATGTCAGAATGATAGAGGTAGCAAGCAGTTACTACAGATCAGTTTGATCTGTTTGTCAGACCTAGCTGTCATGCTAGTAATCATGTAATTACAGCCAGGTGTTTTCTAGCAGGTGTTGCTCTTTCTGGGCATGTTAGAGTTAGTGATTACATCACCTTGTTAGAAATTGGCTGGGGTTTAGCATAATAGCTATCAGCTTAGTAAAATGGATGGGGACTCAGTTCTCATAGACTAAGGCATGACATGCTGTTCAATAGCCTGTAAATATCTCTGTATATATTCACCTTTATAACTATATAAACTCTCTGTGCACCTTCATAACTGGTCAGTCTCCCGCTTCTTATTTACAACACCCAATAATTCTCTCTTGCTCCGGATTGCAAGACTAGATCTAAGGGGTGGAAATGACAAGGGGGTCGATACCAGCTAAATATCAGGAGAAACTTCCTAAGTGTAAGAGTGGTTGAGCAGTGGAACAGACTGCCTCGGGAGGTGGTGGATGTTCCTTCGCTGGACGTTTTCAAGCGGAGGCTGGATGACCATCTTTCGGGTAAGTTGTAGGGCTATCTTTCGGCGATGCTCCTGTAGAGTGCAGGAGGTTGGACTAGATGACCTGCAAGGTCCCTTCCAACTCTAACATTCATAATAATTACTTCCTGCATTCATAATTTTGACTTAACCACCCACTGCCCTGTCTGTGTCAAATGGCATGCTTTTCTCCTGCTTCACATAAGAGAAGCCAAGCAGAATCAGGCCAATGGCCCATCCAGTCCAACTCTCTGTGTTACACAGTGGCCAAAACCCAGGTGCTATCAGGAGGTCCACCAGCAGGGCCAGAACTCCAGAAGCCCTCCCACTGTTGCCTCCCCAGCACCAAGAATACAGAGCATCACTGCCCCAGACAGAGTGTTCCATCCATACCTAGTGGCTAATAGCCACTAAGAACATAAGAGAAGCCATATTGGCTCTGGCCAATGGCCCATCCAGTCCAACATTCTGTGTCACACAGTGGCCAAAACCCAGGTGCTATCAGGAGGTCCACCAGCAGGGCCAGAACTCCAGAAGCCCTCCCCCTGTTGCCTTCCAGGCACCAAGAATACAGAGCATCACTGCCCCAGACATAAACAGTGCTCCTTCTTGAGAAGGTGAAGACGCAAAGAGTCTATCGTATGCAAAGCAGATGGTGAGCCTTTGTAGGGTATAATTAAATGCTTCTCGAATCACATTGCCAGGAAAACATTTATTCTCATTTTGCTGTATATTGTTCAAGGGCCTTTGTAACTTGGGGCTAATTGCTGGACACGGTGATCAAAGGGGAGCGTGTGTGGAAAGGCATCATTTGAACCCATTAAGTAAGCATTACAAACAACACCAACCTGCCTGGCTTCGCGGTAATTAATCTGAGTTCACAAAGCATTCTGAAGCTGAAGAGCACCGCATTTTAACCTGATTATTATTAATTAGTGCAATGCCCGGCAAACAACGGAGATACAGATGGGGGTGGCTGCATTGATTAAATACAAGTGTGTGAGCATTTAAAAATTACAGAAATTCAGTTTCGGTTCAGAAGATGATGGCAATCGGCCACTTATTGATATGGAACCAGTTGCCAATCTGCTTGAGCCCAGAGTAAGGGCACCTGACCACCCCATCTCTAATCCTCCCTGGGGTTTCTTCCATGATGGCATGACACCATCTCTACCATGCCCTGCTATGATATGTTGTAACATCACCAACCTGCAGGTGGGGCCTGGAGACCACCCAGAATTACAACTGATCTCTAGGCAACAGTTCCCCTGGAGAAAATGGCTGCTTTGGAGGGTGGACTCTTATGGCACTACACCCCATGGAGGCCTCCCCAGGCTCCGCCCCCCAAATCTCCAGGAGTTTTCCAAACTGGAGTTGGCAACCCTGTATCCCAGGCGAGAGGGGAGGTGTTCGCCAAATTGCCTTGATTTATAAATAAAAGTGGGGAATATGAATATTAAATGGCAATAGCATTAAATATAGGATCAGACCTGTGTATCTGGGAGTCTGATTTCCCTGTCCCAGAAACAGATGCAGAGGCTAGAATACTAAAGCAGTGATTTCTTTACTGAAGGATCCTTAAACATACAAACATAAAATCAAGGATTCACAAACACAATACAGAACTAAGAAAGCAGAGGTGATTGATAGCTGATAGAGGGGTCAGTTACAGGGTGATACTACCTGTCCAGATGTGCAGAAGTCCTTGAGGAGAATAGCACCAACGGCCAGCATTATGCACTATGAGGGGGCAGAGAGAAGAGAGAGAGAGTGTGTGTGTATGAATATAGACTTTGGAAAACAATACTGACCAATGGGAGGTCTTGAGGGGCTTGTCTCAGGTGAAGACAAAAGATTACCTGAGCCAATCCTGGGTCCCAGGGGGTGCAGTATCAGGAGGAGCCAGACCTGGATGCAACCAATGACGTTCCAGAGGGGCAGAGTCAGGCTTAACAATGGACTCGATTAAATCAGCCAGGTGCTGGGTGGCTAGTCGAATGGGTTTCTGACCACTAATGGTCCTGTCAAGGCAGTTTGAAAAGGTTCCCAAGTATAGACAAACAGTGGGAGATGGATCTCTGATTAGGTCGCTAAACATTTGAATGTTAAGAACATAAGAACATAAGAGACGCCAATGTTGGATCAGGCCAAAGGCCCATCCAGTCCAACACTCTGTGTCACACAGTGGCCAGAAATACCAGTGCCATCAGGAGGTCCAGCAGTGGGGCCAGGACATTAGAAGCCCTCCCACTGTTGACCCCCCCCCAAGCACCAAGAAGACAGAGCATCACTTGCCCCAGAGCCCCTAGCTATACCTTGTGGCTAATAGCCACTGATGGACCTCTGCTCCATATGCTTATCTAATTCCCTTTTGAAGCCGTCCATGCTTGTAGCACCCACCACTTCCTGTGGCAGTGAATTCCATGTGTTAATCACTCTTTGGGTGAAGAAGTACTTCCTTTTATCCGTTCTAACCCGACCGCTCTGCAGTTTCATGGAGTGCCCACGAGTTCTTGTATTGTGAGAAAGGGAGAAAAGTACCTCTTTCTTTACCTGCTCTTTCCCATGCATAATCTTATAAACCTCGATCATGTCACCCCTCAGTCGTCTTTTCTCCAAGCTAAAGAGCCCTAAGCGCTTTAACCTTTCCTCATAGGGAAAGTGTTCCAACCCTTTTATCATTCGAGTTGCCCTTTTCTGCACTTTTTCCAAAGCTATAATATCCTTTTTAAGGTGTGGTGCCCAGAACTGCACACAGTATTCCAAATGAGGTCTCACCATTGATTTATATAGGGGCATTATTATATTGGCTGATCTGTTTTCAATACCCTTCCTAATAATCCCCAGCATAGCATTGGCCTTCTTTATTGCAGTCACACACTGTCTCGACATTTTCAGTGAGTTATCCACTACAACTCCAAGATCTCTCTCTTGCTCAGTCTCTGCCAGTTCAGACCCCATCAATGTGTATTTATATTTAGGATTTTTGGCTCCAATGTGCATCACCTTGCACTTGGCCACATTGAACCCCATTTGCCATGTTGACGCCCACTCGCCCATCCTTGACAGATCCCCTTGGAGTGCCTCACAATCCTCACTGGTTTTCACCACCCTGAACAACTTTGTATCATCCGCAAATTTAGCCACTTCACTGCTTACTCCCATCTCCAAATCATTAATGAACAAGTTAAAAAGCAGTGGACCAAGTACTGATCCCTGCGGTACCCCACTGCTTACCACCCTCCACTGAGAAAATTGCCCACCTACACTCACTCTCTGTTTTCTATGAACTAGCCAGTTTTTGATCCATAAAAGGACTTGTCCTTCTATCCCATGATTTTTGAGCTTACTTAGGAGCCTTTGATGAGGAACTTTATCAAAAGCTTTCTGGAAGTCAAGGTAAATAATATCTATTGGATCCCCCTTGTCCACATGTTTGTTCACCCCCTCAAAGAACACTAACAGGTTAGTGAGACAAGATCTTCCCTTACAGAAACCGTGCTGAGTCTGCCTCAATAGGTTTTGTTCATCTATGTGCCTACTAATTCTTTCCTTAATAATGGTTTCCACCAATTTACCCGGTATCGACGTCAGACTGACTGGCCTGTAATTTCCCGGATCTCCTCTGGAACCCTTTTTAAAGATGGGAGTGACATTAGCTACCTTCCAATCCTCAGGAATGGAGGCAGATTTTAAGGAAAGATTACATATCTTTGTCAGGAGATCTACAAGTTCACATTTGAGTTCTTTCAGAACTCTCGGATGTATGCCATCTGGGCCTGGTGATTTTTCAGTTTTTAAGTTGTCTATCAGTTTTAGGACCTCCTCTCTCATCACCTCAATCTGACTCAGGTCTTCCAACACCCCTCCTGAAATCAGTGGTTCTGGAGTGGGCAAGCACTTCTCATCTTCCACAGTGAAGACGGAGGCAAAAAATGCATTTAGCTTCTCAGCCATTTCCCTATCATCCTTCAATACTCCTTTTACCCCTTGGTCGTCCAAGGGCCCCACTGCCTCCCTGGCTGGTTTCCTGTTTCTAATGTATTTGAAGAAAGTTTTATTGTTGGTTTTTACGTTTTTTGCTATATGCTCCTCATATTCCCTTTTTGCCTGCCTGACCTCAGACTTGCATTTTATTTGCCATAGCCTGTGTTCCGTTTTATCAGCCTCACTGTGACTAGCTTTCCACTGCTTAAAGGAATTCTTTTTACTTTTTACAGCCTCCATTACTCTGTTTGTTAACCATGCAGGCTTTTTCCTATACCTGTTTGTGCCTTTCCTAACCTGCGGAATATATATTTTTTGAGCTTCTAGGATCGTAGTTTTAAATAGATCCCAAGCTTCCCCAATTGTTTTGACCCTTTCTACTTTTCCTTTCAGTTTCCTCCCCACGTGTCCCCTCATATCAGAGAAATTACCCCTTTTAAAGTTAAAAATGGTTGTGTGAGTCTTTTTGGCCAATTCTCTATTTGTACAAATGATGAACTCAACAACATTATGATCACTGTTTCCAAGCGGTGCAATCACTTTTACATCTCTCACCAGGTCTTGAGTGTTACTTAGGACCAAATCAAGGATCGCCTCTCCCCTGGTAGGTTCCGTGACCATCTGCTCCATAGCACAGTCATTTAGAGTGTCTAGAAACTCAATCTCTTTTTCCCGACTAGAACACATATTGACCCAATCAATGTGTGGGTAGTTAAAATCACCTATTATTACACAGTGTTTTTGTCTAGTTGCTATCTTTAAGGCATTCATCATTTTATAATCCTCCTCTATCTTTTGATCTGGTGGGCGATAACAAACTCCCAGTGTTAAGTTTCCTTTTGGCCCCCCTATTTCAACCCATAGAACTTCCAGAAGCGAATCCAATTCACTTAGCCTCTCAATCTTTCTAGACTTTATACCCTCTCTGACATACAGAGCTACCCCACCTCCAACCCTTCCCCCCCTATCCTTCCGATATAATATATAACCGGGAATCACTGTGTCCCACTGATTTTCCTCATCCCACCAAGTTTCAGAAATACCCACAATGTCTATTTTTCCCTCCGACACCAAGCACTCCAACTCCCCGATTTTACCTCGGACACTTCTAGCATTTGTATAGAAACAGCTGTAATTTCCCTTACAAGTTAAGCCTGCATCCTTCCTCTTGCTATCTCGAGTCGTTGTCCGGCAGTCCATGTCACCAGCCATGGCCTCTGTGGACAATTTCAATCCACCTCCCTGTAGAAAAGCAACCGGTACCCCCTCACCTCTCTCAGATGAGCCAACCCGAACCAGAGACTTTTCATCTCCTGTCGGCTTTCCCCCAATATTCAGTTTAAAAGCTGCTCTGCCACCTTTTTGATTTTAAGTGCCAGCAGCCTGGTTCCTTCTCGGGACAAGTGGAGACCGTCTCGCCTGTACAGCTCCCTCTTGTTCCAAAAAGTATCCCAGTGCCTAACAAACCTGAACCCTTCCCCCCTACACCATCGTCTCATCCACGCATTGAGACTCCTGATCTCTGCCTGTCTCTCCGGCCCTGCGCGTGGAACAGGTAACACTTCTGAGAAGGCTACCTTGGAGGTCCTGGACCTAAGTTTCCTGCCCAGCAGCCTAAATTTCTCCTCCAGGACCTCACGACTGCATTTCCCCACATCGTTGGTGCCGACATGCACCACGACCACTGGCTCCTCCCCAGCACTATCTACCAGCCTATCTAAAACACGCGTAATGTCCGCTACCTTCGCACCAGGCAGGCAAGTCACCATACGGTCAGTACGCGGGTTCGCCACCCAGCTGTCTACCTGCCTAAGGATCGAATCACCCACTACCAAGAGCCCCCCTCCCACCCTGCTCAGGGATGGTTCCTTGGTGCAAAAGGAGAGCCGCTCACCAGCTGGGGAAGAGGTCCCTTCTGAGGGCACATTCCCCTTATCCTCAGCATGGTGCCCTGTTTCCCCTAGACCCTCATGCTCCCTGACAGCAGCGGGGCTGCCAGATCCAGAGTGGGACGAAGCTAACAAGTCCCCGAGAGTCTTTTCTGTGTGCCTAGCTGACTGTCTCTGCTTCTCCAGGTCAGCCACCTTGGCCTCAAGGGAGCACACACGTTCCCTGAGAACCAGGAGCTCCTTGCACCGAGGACACACCCAAGACTTCTGCCCAGTGGGCAGATAGTCATACATGTGACACTCCGTGCAAAACACTGGATAGCCCCCAACCCCCTGCTGGCATTCTGGCTTCATAATTCTTTTAAAATAAATAAATATAATCCCCCTTTTAAACCCTTGGTATTTATGTGGTTTTTGTTATCAAGTCAAATTATTTTACGGGAAAGACAAAGAGCCTAGGGCCTTGTCTTTCTGGCTCTTTTTGGGCTTCTTACAGAGCCCCTAGTCTAAAGCCACAGGCAAAGAGCCACAGGCAAAGAGCCACAGGCAAAGAGCCACAGGCAAAGAGCCACAGGCAAAGAGCCACAGGCAAAGAGCCACAGGCAAAGAGCCACAGGCAAAGAGCCACAGGCAAAGAGCCACAGGCAAAGAGCCACAGGCAAAGAGCCACAGGCAAAGAGCCACAGGCAAAGAGCCACAGGCAAAGAGCCACAGGCAAAGAGCCACAGGCAAAGAGCCACAGGCAAAGAGCCACAGGCAAAGAGCCACAGGCAAAGAGCCACAGGCAAAGAGCCACAGGCAAAGAGCCACAGGCAAAGAGCCACAGGCAAAGAGCCACAGGCAATCCTTAGCTGAATTCTCTCAGCTGAAAGCAAGTAAAAGAAACCCACTCACCTCTCTCACAGCTCTCTCTCCTGCTCCTGCTCAGAGCTCAGCTGTTTGGTTTATCTTGGTATCCTGAGGGACGGAGCAAGGAAGGACAAAGAATTCACACATGGACATGGGACCACATAAAAGGGTCGGGTGAGGTACTGCAGACAGGGGGGCTGTTTGCCAGGTGGCCTCTGAATAGCCTTTATAAATGCCGATACATACCTGGTGGAACCCATTGTTTTGTATGCATACCTCTTCTGGTTGGGGGGGAAGAAGACTGGAGGTTTGCTCTGAGGGTGCCTGGTTGTCACCTAAAAATGGAGACCCTGTTTCCAGAGCTATGGCTTCCTCTGTGTTTTCAGGTCTTCCTTGGCCTGAGCTTTGTGGGTCTCTGGTTCAGGTTGGAAAGTGGGGTGCCCCTGCTGTTGGAGCTACCCGAGAGTAAAGGCAGCACCTCTGGCAACAGAGGAACCTAGTTGGAAACAGACTTCTCGATGAGGGACACTTGGTCTAACCCAGCCAGCACTTCATACTTTACTATGTTATTGAATACTCAGCTGAATATGTCAGAGTGGACCGTGTTCACCTTTCTGAAAAGCCATTTGAAAAAGAAGGAAAGAAAGAAAGAAAGCATGGAGGGTTTTATGTATTCATGGCAAAGGACAGATGTTGGAGGGTCATTAGGATGCTGTTTCGGCTTTATTACCAGTATGTTTCCTGATAGCTCCAAATTTCCATCGCCGTCAAGTCAATGAAAGGCTCAATGCTCCCATAACAATTACGGAGCATTTTAATATCCTGATCCTCATTAGTGGTGTCTTGCACTGGCTATGTGAGCTTACTTTGTCATCCAGCCCACAAGGGATGCCGACGGCTGGGAAAGGAACAGACCCGGATTATGTTGGAACCGCAGGTTGGGTGCACAGCGGAGCTTTGATTGAACTTTATACCGAATCAGACCGTTGGACCTTGTTGGTACGGTTAACTTAACTGGCAGCAGCTCTCCCAGCTTTTTTGGGGGGGGATCTTGCTCAGTGCTTGACACCTGAGGTCCTTATAGGTGTAGCATTAATAGTGTGTGACAATACGCTGGCTACAAATCAGGGCTCTTTCTGTAGCAGGAGCTCCTTTGCATATTAGGTCACCCCCCCCCTAATGTAGCCAATCCTCCAAGAGCTTACAGAGCTCTTCTTACAGGAGCTACTGTAAGCTCTTGGAGGATTGGCTACATTAGGGGTGTGGCGCTTAATATGCTTAATATGCAAATGAGTACCTGCTACAAAAAGAGCCCTGCTTTTGTTCCAGTGGGGGAGTCCCGGACCCTCAGGCATGTTGGGGGTGGGGCCACTATCATTCGAGGGGAAAACATAGAGTTTCCCCCTTGAATGATAGAGCGTCTCCCCCGCAACGTGCCCGGTGCAATGACGTCACCTCTGGGTGACATCATTGTACTGAGCACGTCGCCGTGATCCCAGCGCTTTGGGGGTGGGGCTCCCCCCAGTGGCCGGATCTGGGCTGGCAGGTAAGGGACCCATTTCTGAGCTACTGGCGTTAAAGTTGTGGGCGAGCGATTTGACGACTGCATACATTAGTTTGCTCTGGAGCCCTCCTTCCTGAGCGAAGACGAAAATGTGAGAGCTGGAGGCTGAAAAACTGTGAGCTAGCTCACACTCACTCAGCTTAGAGGGAACACTGGACAGAACTATGGCTTGCCCAAGGTCATCCAGCAGCTGTAAGTGGGGGAGTGGGGAATGGGGTTGGGGGAGGGGAAGGGGAAGGATCTCAGTCATACAGCCCACCCTCCAGAGCAGCCTTCTTCTCCTGGGGAACTGGTTTCTGTCACCTAGAAATCAGTGGTCATTTAAGGAGGCCTCCAGGCCCCACCTCGTGGCTGGTAATTGACCTATGTCTTCTTTCCGCAATTACCTCTGTGCTAACTTGCCACCTGACTTGATGAAGGAGCTGCGATGGCTCAAGTGGTTAAGACACTGAACTGCAGGCTGTGGAAGGTCAGTAGTTCAGCAGTTCGAGACCCGAGTGTGCCGCATGATGGAGTGAGCTCCCGTCTCTGGTTCCAGCTCCTGCCAACCTAGCAGTTCGAAAGCAAGAAATTGCAAGTAGATAAATAGGTACCGCTTCGGTGGGAAGGTAACAGCGTTCCGTGCGCCTTGGTGCTTAGTCATGCCGGCCACATGACCACGGAAACGTCTTCGGACAGCACTGGCTCTTCGGCTTGGAAACGGAGATGAGCACCGCAACCCTAGAGTCGGATTCGACTGGCTTTCAAGCAAGGGAACCTTTACCTTGCCACCTGTCTGTTTTGCTGTCTGTTTGAGGCGGCGCCAAAACAAAGGCAAACCACGAACAACATTCAGTTCTGAAGTTCTGTCTCGTGAAGGACGATGACGCGACCGGAAAGGATGGATGGGGTTAAATCCTGTGAGGCCCAGCGGAGAATTTTGAAGTTCATCCTCTCCCCATGAGGTTGTTAAGAACCGCTC
>NW_015173757.1:203653-209684 GCF_001447785.1 Gekko japonicus
ACACACACAATCGCATGTTTTGATGGAAAGTTGATGCTCAGAGCCGAGTATCCTTTTTAAAGATGCAAGTGCCGGCTTGGGGCACAGTTTTCAAAGCAGCCTCTTTTTTTTCATTTCGACAGTGCAGGGACAAAGCGGTGAGATATCGCAGAAGGGGAGCCGAATTATCAAGACCTCCACGATTCCTACTGGTGAGTTTATAATGGAGGATCCCATGCCGAAGCAACATTCAATTCCGTTTTTTTAATGCCTCCTGAGAAATGTATAAGTGGAGGAAATGGGGACATTTGCACTCCGCACTTAAATGTGTCATGAGAATAACACTAAAGAAATAATAATACTCCCCGAAGTAGCATTGGGCCAAGTCGGGAAAAGGTGATTATTTTCAAATAAATTAGATGTGGCCGGCCATATCTCGCTGTTCAGATTTCCTTCTCGAAGTTCCCAATTTCCAACAAGGGAGTTGAGAAAACTCTGGCTTTTTATGGATCTTGCGATATAAAGTGCATTGTGCTAGAACTCCCGCGATTTGTCATGCCTTGGCAAGCAGTTTATGAATTGTAAAATTAAAAAAGTAAATTAAAGTGTAGGAGGGTAGTTCAAGGGCAGCTCGGAAGGAAGGACCTAGGCGAGAATCGCCTAGCCTTCTCTCCAGACCCCGTGCCTCCGGGTTCTGGGTTCTGGCCCATCTAGCGGCACTGGGGGATGGGTGCTCCAGGTCAGGAGGTCTCCTACTATAGTATCTGACCATCTGTGAACCTAGTGGAATACCTGGCCCCTTATTTCCCCATTACAGAATCACAGAATGTTAGAGTTGGAAGGGACCTTGCAGGTCATCTAGTCCAACCCCCTGCACTCTGCAGGAGCATAGCCGAAAGATAGCCCTACAACTTACCCGAAAGATGGTCGTCCAGCCTCTGCTTGAAAACGTCCAGCGAAGGAGCATCCACCACCTCCCGAGGCAGGCTGTTCCACTGCTCAACCACTCTCACAGTTAGGAAGTTTCTCCTGATATTTAGCCGGTATCGACTCCCTTGTCATTTCCACCCCTTAGATCTAGTCTTGCACTCCGGAGCAAGAGAGAATAGATCTGCTCCATCTTCTACATGACACCCCTTCAAATATTTGAAGACTGCAAACATGTCCCCTCTAAGCCTTCTCTTTCCCAGGCTAAACATATCCTACTCTTTCAGCCTTTCCTCATAAGACTTGGACTCCAACCCTCTCACCATCCTGGTTGCCCTCTTCTGGACACGCTCGAGCTTGTCAACATCCTTCCAAAAATGTGGTGCCCAAAACTGGACACCGTACTCCAGGTGAGGCCTGACCATAGCAGAATAGAGCGGAACTTGTTCCCTGTTTCTTCCCTACCATCCTTCCTGCTTCCTGTCTACACTTTTACAAACCACAATACAAGGGGAGGTCTTAGGGTTGCCAGCTCTGAGCTGGGGAATTCCTGAAGATCTGAGAGCAGTGTCTCTGGAGGAGCAAATATGCAGAGAGGTCTCTCCTAGAATCTATGGTATACCATAGAGTTTGCCCTCTGAAGCTGCCATTTTCTTGAGGAAACTGATTTCTGTAGTCTGGGAATCAGTTGTAACTCTAGGAGAACTCCAGGCTCCACATGGACGTTGGCATCTTTAGGAGTTTTGCTGTGAATTTCCAGCATCGAGAGGGCTGTTGCGGCTTTAGGGTTGCCAGACCCCCAGTCCGGGCAGGGTTCCCCCAATTTTTCAGGTTTATGAAAAAGAGCCAGTTTGGTGTAGTGGTTAAGTGTGTGGACCTTAATCTGGGAGAGCCGGGTTTGATTCCCCACTCCTCCACTTGCAGCTGGCTGGATGACCTTGGGCAAGCCATAGCCCTGATAAGAGCTGTTCTTGAAAAAGAGCAGTTTCTGGCAGAGCTCTCTCAGCCCCACCTACCTCACAGGGTGTCTGTGGTGTGGAAGGGAAAGGAGTTTGTAAGCTGCTCTGAGACACCTTTGGGTAGTGAAGGGCGGGGTATAAATCCGATCTTTTCTCTTCTTCTTCTTGTTCTTCTTCCCACCACTGGCCAGCTAGCAGATGTGACATCATTACGTCAGGACATCGCATGGTGCCACTGCTTTTTGGGCAAAACTGTGGTTTTAGGCCAAAAACCCCATAGAGGGTGATTCTGCATATAGCATTTGCTCCACATTTTCTGAACTGGGGTGGGGGAAGTGCCACTCAAAACCATATACAAATACCTCGAGGCAATGCTTTACTGACTGCAAAGTCACCCCTGAACAGCCATAAATCTATGCAAAAGGTACCATAAAACCCGATGATTAAAGAACTCAAAAGTGTCATGTAGTGTGGATGCTACCATAAATCCCGATAATCAAAGTGAGTGTGTGATGTCCTCGCTTATTGGGGAGATGGTTTTACCTTTAAAACACTCTCTGTGTACCTAAACTTGGTAGATTTCTGCTGCCACCAGGAATTAAAAATTCCAAATCTCTTTTGGTAGAATGACCCAGGGTTTGGGCACTTCAGAGGACTATGTGGCCTTGAGGAAAGACTATTCTGATGATTTATTTAATAAAGAACACAATAGGTTTCTGGTTATTTTGAACTGTTGCAGATGAAAGGAATTTGTAAATATAACTGGCAAATCTTGGTGTCACAAACTCCACTCTGACAGGCGTAGACACTCAGTCTAATCTCTCTCTTTCATCTATTTAGCCACCCAGGCGGAACTCTTTGTCTTATTCACACAGAACAGACTCAGAACTCATATTCACACAGACTAAAAAGTTTGTCTTATTCACACAGAATAGACTCAAAAACTATGCTCTCTCTTCAAACTTCACACACAGGATCTCCTCAGAGACACCTCTCCTCCCACACTCTCCGTCATCAGCCAATCACATCACACTTGTCTCCCTCTATCACTCTTCTTGCAGTACTGCAAGTAAACCAAACATTTAAAGAAACACACACATCAAAACATGAAATCATTACAGAGAACATAAGAACATAAGAGATGCCAATGTTGGATCACGCCAAAGGCCCATCCAGTCCAACACTCTGTATCACACAGTGGCCAGAAATACAAGTGCCATCAGGAGGTCCACCAGTGGGGCCAGGACATTAGAAGCCCTCCCACTGTTGACCCCCCCAAGCACCAAGATGAGAGAGCATCACTTGCCCCAGAGTCCCTATCTATACCTTGTGGCTAATAGCCACTGATGGACCTCTGCTCCATATGCTTATCTAATTCCCTTTTGAAGCCGTCCACGCTTGTAGCCGCCGCCACCTCCTGTGGCAATGAATTCCATGTGTTAATCACTCTTTGGGTGAAGACGTACTTCCTTTTATCCATTCTAACCCGACCGCTCAGCAATTTCATGGAGTGCCCATGAGTTCTTGTATTGTGAGAAAGGGAGAAAAGTACCTGTTTCTCTACCTGCTCTTTCCCATGCATTATCTTACAAACGTCAATCATGTCACCCCTCAGTCGTCGTTTCTCCAAGCTAAAGAGCCCTAAGCGCCTTAACCTTTCCTCATAGGGAAAGTGTTCCAACCCCTTTATCATTCAAGTTGCCCTTTTCTGCACTTTTTCCAAAGCTATAATATCCTTTTTAAGGTGTGGTGACCAGAGTTGAAACCAGCATGCAATGAAGAAGGGAATGCAATGCAGAGGGGAATTTCTGTTCCAATGTGGGTTTCATAAAACAGTGGACGGAAAAGCCAATGCAGAATCAGCCAGTGTTTTCCCCAAAATGCAGACCGTCGCCACGCAGCATCCCCAACATCATGATGTCACTTCCACGTGACATCATGTTATGTCCTTGTCCTTGTCCACTCCCCCAATCCCCCACTGGCAAGCCAAGCAGACCTGGCAACTCTAGTTGCGACATTCCTTTCCACCAGAATTGAGTCTCTTGAGGATGAATGAATGTTATTTGGCTCAGTTTATATTGCGAAATGAAACTGTTTTCGTTTTTTCTTTCTTTCTTCAGCTTGTTCTTTTGTAATAAATACCATCAGGGGTCATTTCCTGCAGGAGCACACAGGAGCGGAGCTCCAGCTGTAAAGAGCCCAGGGGGCGGGCACATACAACAAGCCCCGCCACCTGCTTCCAGCAGCCCTGGGCCACAAGGAGCAAGAAGCAGCCAGGTAAGTTACAGAGCCCCCCCCCCCCGCTACCAACCAAAAACACACAAGTGGCACCTTAAAGGATTAAGGACAAGGTTTGTTCAGGTACAAGCTCTCCCTCCTCTGTGAGGGCATCTGATCACTGCCCCCCCCCCCCATAGCTAGCAATCCAAAAGAGTCCAGTGGAGCCTGAGTGGTGGGTGTTGCCTTCTGACACACTTCCGGTGATGTCAGGGGGTGTGGCATATACAAATACGTTATGCTAATGAGTTATGCTAATGAGCTCCTGCACCTCTTTTTCTACAAAATGACCCCTGGAGACAATCATTCTCTTGATTAAAGGACTCTTTCCTTTCCAGGTGTCACGTTAAAGCACACTTGACTATACATACTTTAACAATCTTATACATGGAATAGGTATGCCTGTGTGAATGCGTAATGCTTGAGCATCCCTAGTCATGTGGCAACACTACTTAGTACCTTCCATGCTTCGCATCCCCTCCAAAATGTGTCTAGCCTCTGATGTGCCAGCATCCATAGATGAAGTCCACCAGTCCATCAAACTTCATATATTTTCAAGCGCTCTGACCATTATTAATAGAAGCTTTATTACAGGCAAAGTTCATCCGTATTTTTCGTACAGGCAAAAATTGTGTGTCTGAACCAATTTCAATCAGTTCCACTTTCTGATCCATTAAAAAAAAAAACACTCGAAAGTAGGGGAAAGACTTCCGGAGGCAGCAAGAAGAAACATCCAATATACTTTGTAAAGAAATGGCAAAGTCCTGCTGCAGGGAAATATTCCATCGCATCATTATTTTGATGTCTTTCCCTCCCCGAAAACTGAAATACCGAAAAGCGAAATATCCACATAGGGTAATAATCTTCTATAATAATGTTCCATACATCTGTAGGCAAGTCTATCTATCTGCTGTGCTCCTCGTGAACTTCTCAGCAGCATGGGCAGGGGAAGGAGTGTAAGAAATCGGAAGGGTCAGGTTGGTAATAAATGTTCTTGAAGAAGCGGTGCCTGTTTTTCTATGGGAAAGCTCCCCGAATGCACAGTTCTCCTAAGAACAGCATTTTGCAACAAAATCTTAGTGATGAAGAGCACTTATTACTTCAGTCGCCGACAGACCAATCTTCCTCTGATCTATTTGCATGTCCGAAAATCCCAAGTGCCAGTTACCAAGCTGGTCTGCACTGCAGAAGATGAAATTTTACATCTCAGGCTGTAAACTAGTTTGAAAAAGCCAAAGAAATCTGCTAGGGAATGATGGGATCAGTGGCTATTAGTCACAAGGTATAGATAGGGACTCTGGGGCAAGTGATGCTCTGTCATCTTGGTGCTTGGGGGGGTCAACAGTGGGAGGGCTTCTAATGTCTTGGCTCTACTGGTCGACCTCCTGATGGCACCTGGTATTTCTGGCCACTGTGTGATACAGAGTGTTGGACTGGATGGGCCTTTGGCCTGATCCAACATTGGCATCTCTTATGTTCTTATGGGATCCGCTAGAAAACAATGACAGATCAAGAGAAACTTGGGGAGAATGGAAAGGAAAGTTTGGCACGGCCACCTAAAAAAGCAAGTTGGAACATGGCAGGCTGTGCAACTGTGTCTCTTTGGCCACATTTCTATTGGATGCACAGAAGCTTTATGCAGTATCCCCGAACCTCCACATTTCCCGGTTAAGGGGGGAATGGTGTTCAAACAAATTACAAAGATGATCTGACTCCAATGGTAACAAGAGGAAGACATTTTACTTACAAAATAGAAGCACATCTTAACATGGCATGTTCATGGAGGTGCCTTTAATTTACGGTGAACAGATTAACTTCAAAAGGTTAACTTGCTACAGCTCCAAACCCAGGTAAGAGAAAGGAGGAGGAGGAGGAGGAGGAGGAGGAGG
>NW_015173757.1:210415-212634 GCF_001447785.1 Gekko japonicus
CCCTCATTCAGCCAGGACGAGGCAGGAGAAGAGGGAGGGTAAATTGCTTCCTCCCTGCCTCTCCCCACCCCTGCCTGCCTGGGGCCAGGGAGGGCCTTCGCGGGGCTTCCTTGCACTCCCGCCGGCCTTGCAGGTCCACCGCCGGGCTCCTCATGGGGCTCGGCAGTGGAGTTGCAAGGCCGGCAGCGGCGGCCGGGACCGTTGGGGGCGGGGGGTGTGGCCTTATGACACACTTCCGGTGATGTCAGGGGGTGTGGCCTTATGACACACTTCCGGTGATGTCAGGGTGTGTGGCATATGCTAATGAGTTATGCTAATGAGTTCCCCTAGCTCTTTTTCTACGAAACGATCCTTGGTTATTGTGTTTGTGTATCTGTGGTTTATGTTGTTGATTGTTTAATGTTTGATGTTAAATTTTTTGTTTGAGTTAATATTTTATATGATTGTAAAAATTAAAAATTAATTTAAAAATGGAGTTATAAAAATCTATGATTCTACAAAAAGGGGGGGCAAATTCATGGAGGTGGGGGGTCTCATGAAATCAGTTGCCGGGGAGCATGGGTGGGAGAGCTTCCTCAAGGGAGTTGGTTGGCTTCCGTGTCAACAGAATGCTGGACTAGATGGGCCTTTGGTCTGATCCAGCCTGGCTCTTCTTATGTTCTACTCGCCGGTGGATTGAATTTGGCTCGGTGGGTCCCATTTGTGCATGCCTGAGCGACACTTCCCTAGAAGCATTATGAACCAAGAGCTGTCTTATCCCATTATTTCCGAGCTTTATCCATTAAACAGCTCTGTCTTGAACGGCGCTTGCCCGTGTTGCAATTAATTTCTGACATTAATGAAAGGGAGTCATAACGGCATACACTACATTAGTTTGCTGGCTACATTTCTTTTCCGATTGACTTGCAAATGATGCGAGAGCAAGCTGGGTAAACCCCCCCCCAAATGGTGTTTGCAAACTAGTACAGCCGGCCTCGTACAATTCATTACGGCATCCGAAGCGGTAATACACTTGTCATATTAACACGGGACACGGCGCCAATAAGAGCGATACCTGAGAAACAAGGGCGTAATTTGGGTGCATCTGATAGACAGATGTTACTGCTCTTCTAGTGGGAAGCAAATGAATCTAAATGGCCCCAAGAATCAGAATCGGCATACCAAGTAATGTGAGATTTAAGAGTCAATGCGAGGGCCTTCCTTTTCCCGCCAACATTAATCTTCCTTTCTCTTCCGAGTCGACCACGTTTTAATATTAAAAATGTTTGACGGATCCTTTCTTGAGTTACTGATTGCTCTTTCATTGGAGCGGCTAGACTAGGGGGACAAAAGTATTGGCGGGACTCCTTTCCTCCTAATTATGCCACATGCTGAGCTGTGAAAATGTGACTGTCAGATGCCACAAAGGGGGCCAAGCAGGTGATCAGTCAATCTGGGGAAACTGAACCTCAGTTAGGTACATGAATGAGAACCATGCACTTTGGAGGAAGGGGAAACTCACCTGGGACACAGTGATGCTGTAGGCACAACTGGATTTACCGTAATGCTAAGTACTCTACAGAGTGAGGTCTGATTCAGACAAGGTGGGGGAGAGGAACCCCTTGACCTTGATACGAGCATGCCACAAAGAGCACAAAATCTGATCTGGGAGAACCGGGTTTGATTCCCTGCTCCTCCACATGCAGCTGCCGGCGTGACCTTGGCGTCACAAGTTCTTTCAGAGCTATTCTCTCAAGGGCAGTTCTTGAGAGAGCTCTCTCAGCCCCACCTACCTTACAGGGTGTCTGTTGTGGGGAGGGGAAGGGAAAGGAGATTGTAAACCGCTCTGAGACTCGGGGTAGTGAAGGGCGGGGTATAAATCCAATCTCCTCCTCCTCCTCCTCCTCTGGGACAAGTGATGCTCTGTCATCTTGGTGCTTGGGGGGGGTCAACAGTGGGAGGGCTTCTAATGTCCCTGGCCATCAAGGGAAGGGCCCTGAAAAACAGAATGGCTCGGTGCCCTTCCAGCCTACAACCCATCCCAAGGGAGGTTGGCAGTGGGGCTCGACTCCGTCATTGGTGTTATGTAACGCCAGGTCTATTAACAACAAGACGACAGTCCTTCGGGACTTCGTCATGGAACAACAAGCAGACCTGGCGTGCATGACCGAGACCTGGGTGCGGGATGGGGAGACTGTTGCTCTCTCCCAACTTGCCCCGCCTGGGTTCTTGGTCGTACA
>NW_015173757.1:214161-214355 GCF_001447785.1 Gekko japonicus
CGGTGTGCCTCAGGGGGCAGTGCTTTCCCCGATGCTTTTTAACATCTATATGCGCCCTCTCGCCCAGATTGCCAGGAGGTATGGGCTGAGTTGTCATCAGTATGCAGATGACACCCAGCTCTATCTGATGTTGGGTGGCCGGTCGGGCTCCAACCCAGAAGATCTGTACCAGGGATTACAGGCCGTGGCTGAGT
>NW_015173757.1:214407-226814 GCF_001447785.1 Gekko japonicus
GGGGTTGGGGCTCCCTCTCCCGACTTTCAATGGGGTGCCTTTGGTCCCTGCGTCGGAGGTTAGGAGTTTGGGAGTGCTCCTGGACTCCTCTTTAATGATGGAGGCACAGGTAGCAGCCACTGCCAGGTCTGCATTTTTCCATCTGAGGCAGGCTCGGCAGTTGGCTCCCTTCCTCGACCGCGAAGATCTGGCTACAGTGATCCATGCGACGGTCACCTCAAGGCTAGACTTCTGTAATGCTCTCTACATGGGGCTGCCTGTATCGCTGATCCGGAGGCTGCAGCTAGTGCAGAATGCAGCGGCTAGGCTGCTGATGGGCCTCCCCAAGTGGGAGCACATCAAGCCTGGGTTGAAGGCGCTTCACTGGCTGCCAATAGCATACCGAATCCGCTTTAAAGTGCTGGTGCTCACCTTTAAAGCCCTATATGGCCTGGGTCCGACCTACCTGAGGGACCGCCTTTCCCCGTACTTACCCCCAAGAGCACTTCGGTCGGGGACCCAGAACCGATTAGTAGTTCCGGGCCCCCGAGAGGTAAAACTCACTGCTACAAGGGCTAGATCCTTCTCAGTGGCGGCCCCTACCTGGTGGAATGAGCTCCCGGAAGAGATCAGGGCCCTGCGGGACCTTATGCAGTTCCGCAGGGCCTGCAAGATGGAACTCTTCCACCAGGCCTTTACGTAGGGGCCGCCGCCGCCACCACCGCTACCAACGGTGGTGATACAATCTAAGTCGGGAGTGCCCTTGGAATCCAGAGATATGAGATCTATGTGACAATGAGAGCAGTGGACGGGTTCGAACTATCTATTGGACAGTGATACCCAATTGTGGGTTGCTAGAAGCCGCCACTACAACAACTTAAGATCTTGTCTATGGAAGCACTTTATTGTTGAATGTAATGCGTTGATTAATTTTTATTGGTTTTTATGTATGGGCTCATGCCCCTTGTAAGCCGCCCTGAGCCCGCTTGCGGGGAGGGCGGGGTAAAAATACCTAAATAAATAAATAAATAAATAAAATAATAGTGGAACTCCTGATGGCACTGGTATTTCTGGCCACTGTGTGCTACAGAGTGTTGGACTGGATGGGCCTTTGGCCTGATCCAACATTGGCATCTCTTATCTTCTTCTTCTTCATCATCTTCTTCTTGATAGGTCTGTCAACAGCTACTAGCCATGGTGAGTGAGGGGAACCTTCACGTTCAGAGGCACTAAGCCTCAGAATCCCAGAGCCAGGAGGCAACATCAAGGGAAGGCCTCGGCCTCTATGCACTGTGGCTGGCCCTCCAGAGGAACTGGTTGGCCACCATGTGAAACACAATGGTGGACTTGATGGACCCTATGCCCTGACCTGGATGGCCCAGGCTGGCCTGGTCTTGTCAGATCTCAGAAGCTGAGCAGGGTCAGCCCTTAGCTTGTATTTGGATAGGAAATCACCAAGGGATACCAGGGTCGTGATGTGGAGGCAGGCAATGAGGGGGAGGGAACGCCTTTGAAGTCTCTTGTCTTGAAAACACTAGGGGGTTTCCATAAGTTAGCTGTGACGTGACAACCAAAAAAGGGGAGGGGGGAAAGAGACACCTACGAGCGAAGCATCGGGGATTTTGGCTCATCTTTCTACCTGACCAGCACCAGTTTCAAAATCCTACACGGCGGGTGCTTCTGATAAAAGAAACAAGGGATCCGTGGCCTTTCTTAAGACAGGGAGTGAAAGTAACAACAAATGGACTGGGTCCAGATTGAACAGACAATTTCTGCTGATTTACCCTACCCCCTTATGTAATCCCTCCGGGTCCCCCAGTAGCACCATCTCATGAAGATCAGTAAGCTTCAGGGGGACGTGTGTGTAGAATTGCCCACTCCAAGTTGGGAAGTTCTTGGAGATTTGGGGGCAGAGCCTGAGAAGGGTGAAGTTCAGGGAGGGAAGAGACCTCAGTGACATACAATGCCAAAGTCTACCTTAAGAACATAAAAACATAAGAACATAAGAGATGCCAATGTTGGATCAGGCCAAAGGCCCATCCAGTCCAACACTCTGTGTCACACAGTGGCCGGAAATACCAGGTGCCATCAGGAGGTCCACCAGTGGGGCCAGGACATTAGAAGCCCTCCCACTGTTGACCCCCCCCAAGCACCAAGATGAGAGAGCATCACTTGCCCCAGAGTCCCTATCTATACCTTGTGGCTAATAGCCACTGATGGACCTCTGCTCCATGTGCTTATCTAATTCCCTTTTGAAGCCGTCCAACGTTGGCATTTTCGCCATGGGAACTGATATCTCTAGTCTGAGAACTGAGTTTGATCCCCCACTGCTCCACTGCTGGGTGACCTTAGGCCAGTCACAATTCTCTCAGAACTCTCTCAGTCCCACCTGCCTCACAGTTTGGTGTAGTGGTTAAGTGTGGGAACTCTAATCTGGGAGAACCGGGTTTGATTCCCCACTCCTCCACTTGCACCTGCTGATGTGACCTTGGGTCAGTCACAAGCTCTGGCACAGCTGTTCCTAAAAGAGCAGTTTGTGTCAGAGTTCTCTCAGCCCCACCTACCTCACAGGGTGTCTGTTGTGAGGAGGGGAAGGGAAAGGAGTTTGTAAACCGCTCTGAGACTCCGAGTGAAGGGTGGGGTATAAATCCAATCTCTTCTTCTTCTTCTCACAAGGTGACTATTGCGGGGGAGGGAAAGGAAGGTGATTGTAAGCTCCTTTTGAGTTTCCGTACGGTAGAAAAATGGGTCATAAAACTCAACTCTTCTTCTGGGAGATCTCCAGGCCCCACCTGGACATTGGCAACACTGGGGTAGGCAGAAACATTCTATTCTACCACTGGAAAATTAAGTCTGGACCCCATCCTAATTGAGGTGAGGGCCTGTATATGTGTTTCCCATCTCTAGCAGTGTAATTTAGTATAACACATCACCTACATCCTTCACAATACATTGAGAAATGTTAATGAATAATGATCCATGTCCATATCAGCTAGTAGCATGAGCAATGAAGTTTACTGTGTGACAAGCCAGATTCACATTTTTGGTATTGTGTTGTGAGAATAGCAGGACACAATCTAGACATCTCTATTCTTTTAAAAGGAACTATTTAGTTACAATAATTATCTGGAAGAACCAAGGGAAAGCAATGATACCACTGAGTAAAAAAAAGGTAAAGGTTCCCTTGCTCGAAAGCCAGTCGAATCCAACTCTAGGGTTGCGGTGCTCATCTCCGTTTCAAAGCCGAAGAGCCAGCGCTGTCCGAAGACGTTTCCGTGGTCATGTGGCCGGCATGAGTAAACACCAAGGCGCACGGAACGCTGTTACCTTCCCACCGAAGTAGTACCTATTTATCTACTTGCAATTTCTTGCTTTCGAACTGCTAGGTTGGCAGGAGCTGGAACTAGAGACGGGAGCTCACTCCGTCTTGCAGCACTTGGGTCTCCAACTGCTGAACTACCGACCTTCCACAGCCTGCAGTTCAGGGTCTTAACCACTTGAGCCACCGCAGCTCCACTGAGTAGTTAAACCTATATATAGGTATTTTGCAGTGACTGTTCAAAAGGTGGTAAGGAGGAGGAGGAGGAGGAAGAGGAGATTGGATTTATACCCCACCCTTCACTACCCAAAGGAGTCTCAGAGTGGCTTACAAACTCCTTTCTCTTCCCCTCCCCACAACAGACACCCTGTGAGGTAGGTGGGCTGAGAGAGCTCTCTCAAGAACTGCCCTTAAGAGAACAGCTCTGAAAGAACTTGTGACTGACCCAAGGTCACACCAGCAGCTGCATTTGGAGGATTAGGGAATCAAACCCAGTTCTCCCACATTAGAATCTGCACTGTAATCCCCTACACCACACATGAACACACATGAAACTGTTTTATACCAAATTAAACCATTGGTCTGTCAAGGTCAGTATTCGCAGCCGAAACTAGCATCAGCTGACAAGGTCTCCACATAAAACTTAAGCTATGGATTGAATAGGGATGGGCACAAATCAGGAAAATGTGGTTTGGTTCGTGGTTCATGGTGTGCCCTGTTTGTGAATCACAAACCGTTAAGCACTCTTAGCTGCCAAAGGAACCAGTTCGGTTCATAATGCAGTAGAATACCCTCTCCCAAGCTTGAAACACTGAACTCACAGGGTATCTCTGACTGACTCTCCTCTGCAAGCCCTCCAAGTTTGGTGTGGATTGCATTTATGGGGTCAGAGTTACTGTCCCCCAAAGAAGATGCCTTAAAGAAAGTGCTCTCTGGGGAAATGAAAGGCGGTCATTTTGAGAGGCACAGGTTCAGAAGGTTCACAAGTGTATAGAATGGATCCTGTGCGAGCTAGAGACATCAGAGTTACAGAGGACTTCTCCTGGGGGCTCCTCTACATGTCCTACACGTTCTGCCCCCAGTTGCTTTGAAGTTTAATAAACATTTAGACTGGGCAGATCCAGTCTGTATGGAAATGTATCCATTTACGAACCAGCATGAACTTTCGTGAACAGCTTGAAACTTTGCGGGAAGTTCATGCCAGTTGGCCTGCTACAATTTCTAGTACACGAATCATGAACCGGCCAAAATTTGTGCACAGTCCTTGAATTAAACCTGGGACCACAGCCTCTTACCATTGCAATGATTTCATTCTCAGATGGGGTCCAAGCAATGGATAGAACAGTAATAAACAACGCTCCTGTACCTGTAACATAAGCAGGGCTTTTTTGGTAGAAAAAGGCCAGGAGGAACTCATTAGCATAATAGGCAACACCCAGCAGCAGACTCATTAGCATATTAGGCCACACCCCTGACAGCACAGTTTATTAGCCTATTAGGCCACACCCCCATGTTACCAGAAGTGTGGTCATCCAGCCACACCCACCTTTCGCTTCTTATTCTGTTTACCTTGTTAGTTGTCAAAACCAGGGCTTTTTTTGTAGCAGGAACTCCTTTGTATGTTAGGCCACACACCCCTAATGTAGCCAATCCTAATGAGTCTCTGCTGTTGGGTGTGGCCTGTTATGCTAATGAGTTCCTGCTGGGCGTGGCCAGCTCGGGAGCCAGCCGGAACTCCGTTCCTGTGCGTTCCTGCCCCAAAATAGCCCTGAACATAAGTACTACTGTCCGTCTGTAACGAACTCTGCAGCTTTGTTTTCCAAAGTCCATCTGTCCAGTATATTGCACTAATCCGTTATTTTCATTCTATAAAATCAACCAAGTGTCAGAAAAAGACGATTTAATCTATTTAAATGTTGAACTTCTAGCAGAAACGTACATGTGCAGCTTGTAAATCTGCAGTGATTTGGGCTTAGCAAGGAAAAAGACAATTCAACAGTGTTCAGTTTTATATTGAGGTGCTCAGGATTTAATGAAGTGGCATAAAATGGGGGGGAGGGGACCCAACTACAAGCTGCAAAAAGCTAGTGGCTATTATGCTGGTGCAAACACGACAGGATTGCCAGCTCTGGGTTGGAGCTGAGGAGGGTGGGGATTGGGGAGGGCCAGGACCGCAGTAGGGTATAATGCCATACAGGGCTCTTTTCGTAGAAAAAGCCCAGCAGGAACTCATTAGCATAATAGGCCACACCCAACAGCAGGAACTCATTGGCATATTAGGCCACACCCCTGCCAGCACAGCTCATTAGCACATTAGGCCACACCCCCATGTTACCAGAAGTGTGGTCATCCAGCCACACCCACCTTTTGCCTCTTATTCTGTTCACCTTGTTTGTTGTCAAAACCCAGGGCCTTTTTTTGTAGCAGGAACTCCTTTGCATTTTAGGCCACACACCCCTAATTGTAGCCAATCCTAATCAGTTTCTGCTGTTGGGTGTGGCCTGTTATGCTAATGAGTTCCTGCTGGGCGTGGCCAACTCGGGAGCCAGCCGGAACTCCGTTCCTCTGCGTTCCTGCCCCAAAATAGCCCTGATGCCATACAATCCACCCTCCAAAGCGGCCCATTTCTCCATGGAAACTGATCGCTGTTGTCTGGGGATCAGTTGTAATCCCAGGAGATCTCCAGGCGGCATCCGGACGTTGGCAACCCTACCTGCTTGTCATGGCGCTTGAGATTACGTTTATTGAAGAACTTCAAGGGTGTTTTATCGGAAGCTCATATCATGTGCACCCAAGGGATGGGGTTCAAGTGTGGTAGGTTCATCTGGCCATCCGGTCACTGTCAAAGTTTGCAGCATGGTTAATTTCTGGTACTTAATAACCCCTCCTGCTGATAACTGATCCTGTCTTCTCAAAAGTGACATTTTTTTCTGCTTTTAGGTGGAGGAGGGGCAGAATTAACAGGGAGCTGTGGATAGGAGTGGGGAAGGATGATGATGGACATGAGCCCCATTCAGAATCAAGCTAAGGAAGGAGGAGGAAGAGCAGGAGACTGGATTTATACCCCGCCCTTCACTATCCAAAGGAGTCTCAGAGCGGCTTACAAACTCCTTTCCCTTCCCCTCCCCACCACAGACACCCTGTGAGGTAAAAGAAGAAGAAGAAGAGATTGGATTTATCCCCCGCCCTTCACTACCCAAGGGAGTCTCAGAGCGGCTTACAAACTCCTTTCCCTTCCCCTCCCCACCACAGACAACCCGCGGTGAGGAAGAAGAAGAAGAGGAGATTGGATTTATCCCCCGCCCTTCACTACCCAAGGGAGTCTCAGAGCGGCTTACAAACTCCTTTCCCTTCCCCTCCCCACCACAGACACCCTGTGAGGTAAAAGAAGAAGAAGAAGAGATTGGATTTATACCCCGCCCTTCACTACCCAAGGGAGTCTCAGAGCGGCTTACAAACTCCTTTCCCTTCCCCTCCCCACCACAGACACCCTGTGAGGCAGGTGGGGCTGAGAGAGTGCTGACAGAAACTGCCCTTGAGAGAACAGCTCTGACAGAACTTGTGACTGACCCAAGGTCGCCCCAGCAGCTGCATGTGGAGGAGTGGGGAATCAAACCCAGCTCTCCCACATTAGTGTCTGCTCTGTTATCCACTACACCAAACTGGCTCTTCTTTTACACATGAAGCTGCCTTATATGGAATCAGACCCTTTGTCCATAAAAGTCAGTACCGTCTACTCAGAGGGGCAGCAGCTTTCCAGGGTCCCTGGTAGAGATCTTTGACATTACCTACCGCCTGGTCCTTTAAACTGGCAATGCCGGGGATTGAACCTGGGACCTTCGGCCTGCCTTGCAAAAACTGTCCGATGGAGCCATGGCTTCTCCTCTGTGGCTCAAAGTGGTCTGAGTCCAACCCGAGAATGAAGAGAGGAGGGCTCCGTTGAGATAGCTGGTCTTACAAGTGCCCCAGCTCAAAATCTGATGGAGTGACTCTTTGACACTGGCAAACATTTGGTCTTTCTCTTTGTGTTCAAAAGAGCCCTTCACGCTAATCCTTTGTTTCTTGAAATCCTCACTTTCTCAGCCGTCTGGGGGAAAAAGAGCGGCCTTCGAATCAATATTAGCAGCTGTCATGTTTGTGAAGCGAATAATAAAATGCCTTTGTGAACGCTCGCTCAGTGTGAAGGCTGCAGAAATTAAAAGAGTCACCGTATTAATACTGCATGCGCCGTTGACGTGGGTTACGGAATTAACCAGGCATGCGACGTGGCTCTGCTCAGCAGTACTGGCACAGAAACCGACATTCCCCACCCACCCCCCTCTAGGTGGATCTTCAGTTCTGGGGTGAGCTCTAAGCACTTTGGCACGCTGCTTAAAATACCAGATTCTTCGGTTTTGTCACACCAGCTTGGTGTAGTGGTTAAGAGTGGTGGACTGTAATTTGGAGAACTGGGTTTGATTCTCTACTCGTCCACATGAAGCCAGCTGGGTGACCTTGGGTCAGTCACAGTTCTTTTAGCACTCTCTCAGCCCCACCTACCTCACAAGGTGTTGGTTGTGGGGAGAGGAAGGGAAAGAAGATTGTAAGCCACTCTCTCTTTTGGATAGTGAAGGGTGGGATATAAATCCTCCTCCTCTTCTTCTTCTCTTCTTCTTCCTCTTCTTCCTCTTCTTCCTCTCCTCCTCCTCCTTCTCTTCTTCTTCTTTTTCTTCTCCTCCTCCTCCTCTTCTTCTTCTCCTTCTTCTCCTCCTCCTCCCTCTCTCTATCCCTAAATGTCCTTTATGGTGCACTTTTATGGCATTTTATCCCATTGAGGTCTCTCTCTTCCTCAAATCCCACCCTGCCCGGACTCCATCCCACCCAAAATCTTCGGGAATTTCCAAACCTGGATTCGCCAGCCCTTGCTGCTGTGCAGGCTTGCAACAACTCCTGCATCTGGAAATCTCGGTCACGCTGCAGATAAACTGAATCGAGCCCAGAGCTGCCGAAAGTGAAAACCAAGTCAGCCAGAATGGTTCCCATCAAAGGATGATCTCATCCCAGATATCTGGAGATGGAATAGGGGCTTGCTCCGTCCACTCCACACATCGACCTGGTATTGCAATGCTTCCATACTCAAATTTCCAGGAGTTTCTCGATCTGGATCTGATGACTTTACCCCCCCTTCCTCCAGTTGTGGCCGGGGGGGGGGGGGTTGAACTGGTAACCCTAGTTAGTGGGCAGCAGCCAAAATTGCTGGGAGCTTACCCACGATAAGCGGGCACCTAGCAAACCTGAATCACAGGATCACAGAGCTGGAAGGGGCCATGCAGGCTGTCTAGTCCAACCCCCTGCCCAATGCAGGATCAGCCTAGAGCAGTGGTGGCGAACCTATGGCACGGGTGCCAGAGGTGGCACTCAGAGGCCTCTCTGTGGGCACACGTGCCATCGCCCCAGCCAGGCCTAGGCCGTCATTAGAGTGCCGAATTCTCTGCCAAATAATTTTAAGTCAATGAAAGCATTTGGGATTGCTTTCCTTACTTTGTTTGGATCATCTTAACTTAATGTATGGGTTGTTTTTTTCTAAAGTAAAACCTCAGTATTCAGGTTAAATTGCCGTGTTGGCAGTTTGCAATAAATAAGTGGGTTTTGGGTCGCAGTTTGGGCACTCAGCCTCTAAAAGATTCACCATCACTGGCCTAGAGCATCCCTGACAAGTGTTTGTCCAGCTGCTGCTTAAAGACTGCCAGGGAGGGGGAGCTCACCACCTCCCCAGGCGGCCCATTCCACTGTGGCACAACTCTGACTGTTAAACAGTTTTCCCTAATATCCAGCTTTCCCTAATATCCCTAATATCTTCTCACCCTTAATTGAAACCCATTCTTGTGAGTCCTCTCCCTTTCTTCCAACAAGAACAGCTCCCTGGCCTCCTCTGAGTGACAGGCCTTCAAAGACTTCAAGAGAGCCATCCTGTCCCCCCTCCACCTCCTCTTCTCCAGACTGAACATCCCCAGGTCGCACAGCCTTTCCTCTTAGGACTTGATCTCCAGGCCTCCGGCCATCCTCGTCGCTCTCCTCTGCACCCGCTCCATTCTGTCCATATCCTCTTTGAAGTGAGGCCTCCAGAACTGCACACAAGACTCCAGGTGTGGCCTGAACAATAAGAACATTAGAACATAAGAGATGCCAATGTTGGATCAGGCCAAAGGCCCATCCAGTCCAACACTCTGTGTCACACAGTGGCCAGAAATACCAGGTGCCATCAAGAGGTCCACCAGTGGGGCCAGGACATTAGAAGCCCTCCCACTGTTGACCCCCCCAAGCACCAAGAAGACAGAGCATCACTTGCCCCAGAGCCCCTATCTATACCTTGTGGCTAATAGCCACTGATGGACCTCTGCTCCATATGCTTATCTAATTCCCTTTTGAAGCCGTCCATGCTTGTAGCCGCCACCACTTCCTGTGGCAGTGAATTCCAAGTGTTAATCACTCTTTGGGTGAAGAAGGACTTCCTTTTATCCGTTCTAACCCGACCGCTCAGCAATTTCATGGAGTACCCACGAGTTCTTGTATTATGAGAAAGGGAGAAAAGTACCTCTTTCTCTACCTGCTTTATCCCATGCATAATCTTATAAACCTCGATCATGTCACCCCTCAGTCGTCGTTTCTCCAAGCTAAAGAGCCCTAAGCGCCTTAACCTTTCCTCATAGGGAAAGTGTTCCAACCCTTTTACACAGTGGAACTATCACATCTTGCGATTTGGATGTTATGCCTCTGTTGATACACCCCAAGATCGCATTAGCCTTTTTTGTCACCACATCACACTGGCTGCTCATATTTCACTTTGGATCCACCCAGAGAGCACTGCGACCAGGGCCCCAGAACCGACTGGCCTTCCCAAGTCTTAAGGGGGCCAGGTTGGCAACAACTAGGACCAGGGCCTTCTTGGTGGCGGCTCCACTCTGGTGGAACAAGCTCCCAGAGGAGACCAGGGCCCTGCGGGACCTTGTGCAGTTCCACAGGGCCTGTAAAAGGGAGCTCTTCCGCCAGGTTTTTGGAGCAACTAACAACTGATAGCTGAAGGTGAGAGACCCCTTTGTTTCCCGGAACTCTGAATGACAATTCGTGTCAGTCACCAGAAGGATAACTACAAGAAGATTGAGGAACCAACTATAAGAAGAGTGGATTGCGTAACTACAGCCATTGGGAATGAATGTTACTAGCACTTTATTGAGTAGTATAGTTTAAATGATTTTGTTGTTGTTCAGTCGCACAGTCGAGTCCGACTCTTCGTGACCCCATGGACCAGATCACGCCAGGCCTTCCTGTCTTTCGCCATCCTCTGAAGTTTGCTTAACTTCATGTTTGTTGCATCTATGACACTGTCTCACCATCTCATCATTTGCCATCCCCGTCTTCTTTGACCTTCAATCTTTCCCAGCATCAGGGTCTTCTCCAGGGAGTGCTCCCTTCTCATTGGGTGGCCAAAGTCTTTGAGCTTCAGTTTCATTATCTGGCCTTCCAGGGAACAGGGTTGATTTCTTTTAGGATTGACTGATTTGATCTTCTTGCAGTCCAAGGGACTCTCAAGAGTCTTCTCCAGCACCATAGTTCAAAAGAATCTATTCTTCGGCGCTCGGCCTTCCTTATAGTCCAACTCTCGCAGCCATACATGACTACTGAAAGACTATTGAAAGAGGTAGTCAATCTTTAAAGGTACAATTGTGGTCTTAGGGTACTGTCTCAGTGATGATCTGGTTCTTATAGATCCACATGGGTCAATGCAGGGGTAATTCATGAGGACAACCAGATGGATTTCACCTAGAGAACTGGTGTTGAGTAGTGATGGGCATGAACTGGGAAAATGTGGTATGGTTCATGGTATGCCAGCTTCATGAACCATGAAACATCACAAATAAACCAGTTTCATTTGAAATGATTTGAGTATTGTTTTAATTTAAATTATTTGTGTTTTATTGTAAATTAGGTATTGATTTGATGTAAGCCGCCCTGAGCTGCCCTTGGCTGGGAGAGCGGGGTAAAAATCAAATAATTAAATAATTAAATAATTAAATAAATAAATAAATAAAATCTTGTTCGCGCACACTGCTACTCAGAAGTGTATCCCCCATCCAGTATGAGTGTTCCTCATTTTGTTACGCGGATGTAGAGCCTGCCCCCCCGGCATAGAAATTACTCTTACAGTATTACCTTTGATGGAGCGGATCTCTCCTGCAGAATGACTGCTGCGAGGGGGAGAAAAAAATCAATCAGGTTTGGAGGACGCCCAATCCCCGTGGCGTGTGCTTGAAATTTAAAGGCACAGCCTTGCTCGTAATCAATACGCGGTCCGCTTTTGAAATATATCTCAAGCCCCGTTTCAAGGCTATGGTTTCGCGATCCCCCCCCCCCCCCCCATGGTGCTCTCCTTCTGCCGTACATTTTATTTTATTATGTTTTCTTGCAGTACATTTTGCCCCGAATTCTTTATTATCAAACATGCTGGTCGGGTGATTTAAAGAAGACTAAGGGAGAAAGCTTGGAGGGAAGAGAAGTTGGTGGTGATGGTGAAAGACCTTGATTTAGACGTGGGTGCTGTGTTTTTACCCCCTCCCCCCTCCTTCTTGTGGCTTATTGGTAATTGGGTTTTTTTTTAGTCTTTTGCTGATAATACCACAACATGGGATTCTCATTCCAGTCCCAAATGACAGGCTTTCAGATGAGTTTTGACAAGCCGGATCGCAACCCCCAAGTGATTTATCATTTGCTCTTTTTTTTGCTACATTTGAAGACCGTGGCCAAAGTAGACGGGTGGGTGTTTAAGCCCAATTGCTTTCAAAGCATTTCATTGTTCTTAAGCCTGACCTCAGGCACGGCCTGGCTGTTTGTCTCTGCTGTCCTTTCTCCCAACTGCCAGAATTACTTCTGAGCTGGGAGGATATTGAATTGGGGGGAATTCGGTTTTCACTCAGAGAGTTGTCGTTTCAGGGCCGTGATAGGTCAACATCACATGCCTTGTGTTGAACATGAAACTCCGTTTCATACACGGATCCCTATCAAGTCTCCAAACCTCTTGATAGCCACATATAGAAGAGAAGAACAGAAAAGAGAAATTGGATTTATACCCCAC
>NW_015173758.1:0-25164 GCF_001447785.1 Gekko japonicus
GAGATTCTGCCTGTCTGAAATTCCCCATTGTTTTTACAGCCTGCATCTAGCCTGAGAACTGTTTTATGTGAATCATTTCAGACGGCTAAATGTTTTATATAGTTTTTATGCCCTGGCTGGGTTTTCAACGGCAGGTTTTTTAAATAGTTTGTTAATTTCTAGTAATGGTTTCACTGTTTTATGGTTTAATCATGTTTTATTTTGTAAGCTGCCTTGGACAGGTTCCCTGGAGAGGCACCATGTATACTTCCTAAAATAAATAAATAATGCTTTGGAGCTGAGCCATTTAGGGCTTTAAATGCCAAAGCCAGCACTGGAAACAAACTGGAACTCAGTGCAGATGATATGAGTTGCCAGGTATTGAGTCAGCCCATCGGTCTTCCTTGTTCAGTATTCTCCAGCTGTCTGCATGCAGCTCCGCAGGAACTCAGGCAGAGAAAAGCCTTTCCCCAGCACCAGCTCTTCTAGATTTTTTTAAAAAACTAGAGATGTCAGGGACAGAACCTGGAACTTCAGCATGAAAGGATACCTTTGAGCTATAGGCCCTTATCCTAAGGCTGCCAGGTCTCCCAGCCTCCTGCCAGCAGCCCAGATTGCCCACTGCTTCTCAGTTGAGTGGCAAGGAAAAATGGGGGGGGGGAATACACAAAATCCCAATGTCATGACCAGTGTTCCCTCTAAGCTGAGTTAGTGTGAGCTAGCTCACTGTTTTTTAGCCTCTGGCTCACACATTTTTGTCTTTGCTCAGGAAAGATGGCTCCAGAGCAAACTGATTTATGCCGTAGTCAAATCACTCGCTCACATCTTTAATGCCAGCAGCTCACAAAGTAGAGTGTTTGCTCACAAGACTCCACAGCATAGAGGGAACATTGGTCATGACATCACTTTGGGCACCAGCCCAGAAATAATGTCATTGCATTTATTCAATGCTCTAATACTTCCCCAAAACTAGAGTTTTGGGAGAATCCTAAAACATTTCACTGATGTCAGTTCCAGAGTTGTGCCTGAAGTGACATTGCAGTGCTGGAACATAATGTACTTACTTGCTCCTGTCCCTGTCCACCTCTCACCAGTATTCAACTGGTAGCAACCCTGTCTTCTCTTGTTGCTCACCATTCGTTTCTGCTGCAAGCTCCTCACATTTATGAGCTTGCTTGAGAGAGGAGGGAAGTAGCAATGGAGAACGGCGGGCCAGAAAACTCTCAGAAACAAACCCCCCCCCCAGTTTTCTTGAAAATTTTCTATGAAAGCTAGGAAATAGCCAAGCTAATTATGAGCCAGCTTGGAGAAGCTTGCCCAGCTAGCACTACTTTCTATATACACATTCTGTTGCTCTCCAGGCAAACAGCGATGCCAGAGACTTACATCAAAGTCCAAGCATAGCGCTGTGAACTGGCTGTCTCCCTGTTTCTTCCCTGGTCATTAAACGAATCCCTTGCTATGTCAGGATCTAGAGAACTTGCTATTCAAGGCAGCATACACCTTGGTGCCCTCAGTCTCTGGGCTATGTCAGTGCATCCTTTTCTTGCTCCAGGCTCTGCAAGGGGTTTGTGCTGCTGGATTATTGTTTATGCAGGGACTGATCTGGCAGACAGGGACAGCAGGCATGAGAGAAGAAGGCAAAAGAGAAAACTGGCCAAGGGGAGAGGCAGAGAGAAGCCGTTCAAAGGGACTGGAATGTTTAATGACTGGTATGTAATTTGGAAAAAGTGGTATAGATACAAAATTCTACTGAAAGTTCAGTGCAATTTTTAAACTTGTTTCCACTGGCGTCTTGTTAAAAAAACCCAACAGATGTATCACATGTCTAAGGTTTTAAGTGAGCAATTAGAGATTTTGAATGCTGAGAAAACTCAGGTTCAAATCCTGATGTAGCAACAAAGCTCTGTGGGTGACCTTGGGAAACTCACCATCTCTCAGTCTAATGAACCTTGGAAATAATAAAAACAATAGTGCTGAACCATCAGGATGGGACAGGAAAGAAATGTTACAGACAAAACATTACAGGAATACTTCTGCATGAACTGCAGTGCCATCCTAAACAGAATTAGACTTTTCTAAGTTCATTGAGTTCAGTGGACTTGGCAAAGTGGACTCTTCCTAGGACTGCACTGTAAGTCTTGGGAGACCAACAAAAATTTACTACTACAACAAATGATCGCCAGAAACATCCTGAAATTAAGGGATGAAAAAGGAGATAAGATACACTATACCAGGCTTCAATTTGCATGGTACGCCATGATGGCCTTCCATAATAAGCAGATAACATGTGCTTGAATTCGTCTACCATTAATGGCCAACTCACACAAACTTTGTAGTGCATACTCATTAGAAAAGACTGTAGATTCAGGTGGGTAGTTGTGTTGGTCTGAAGCACCAGAACAAAGTTTGAGTCCAGTGGCACCTTTAAGACCAACGAAGTTTAATTCAAGGTATAAGCTTTCACATGCATGCCTGAGAGGCCTATTCCCCGCCGGCAGGGATTGGGCCACCAGAGGGGACCCCACCCCCAAAGCGTGTGATGTGCCCGGCGTGAATACATCACCCGGAGGTGACATAATCACGTCGGGCACGTTGCAAGGGGACACTCTATCATCCGAGGGAAAACTCTATGGTTTTTGCCTCAGATTATTGTGGCCCCACCCCCAATGTGCCCAACATGATTATGTCACTTCTGGGACATCCGGGACTCCCCCTGCTATTCCCGAGATAGGACTTGGCAACCCTTATTCAGAAAAGACTATGTCAGCATCCATCCTGCAGTCAATTACAGTCCTCTAATATGGAAGAAACCCACCCAAACATATCTTACAATCACAATATCTCATTGTAGTATACAATATTTATCTTCAAGATTGTCTTTAGTTTGATATAGATTGTGTTTGGTTTTTAATATTTATTCATTTAAAACGTTTATTTTATGTGTTTGTTTAAAACATTAGCTGCCTTTCTTCCTTCCCCAAGATGGCTTATAGATAAAACACATAAAATAAAATATATTAAAAAACAGGAAAAGACAGTCCTTCAGATAACCGGGTCCCAAGCCTTGTAGGGCTTTAAAGGTCAAAACCACCACCTTGGATTGGGCTGGGTAGCAGGTCAATAGCCACTGCAGCCACCTGGTTTCCTAAAGTGGCAGCTGTGGGTGCGTTCAGACGGGCAGCTAATCCTGCCGTTATGCCGGCTCAAAATTGATCCCGATCTTTTTAATCCGTCTTCGCATGACCAGACATCCCCCGGGGCAATCGCCTTACCAAGCGCTGCTTCTGCTGTGGATTGTCTAGACGGCATCCACTGAAGGAGGTGCGCACAGTGGGGGTTTTTTAAAAAAAACTTTTTGCACATGCGCATAGGCGTGATCGCACATCCTTGTAGATCCGCGCGTGCATGAAATCAAACATTCAAAGCACCATGTGAGGGACGCGTAGCCGTAATTCCAACCAACAGGACAGCCCAAGCACGACCAAATTCTTCTTTCATTTTCTGTTCTGACCCACGCTTGCAGGGCTGGACTAAATGAGTCCCGGCCATCCCCCTTGCCATTCAGATCATGCTCACTGGAGGGACTATTTTGCATGTTGAAAGACCCATCCTCCCTCCAGCTCCCATCCCATTAACCAATTGTCCTTAAACTCACGGGTCATTCAAAACATTGAAGTGTTCGTGGCACTGGATCGGGGTTCCACAGCCTCGTTTTTAAATGTGTTTAAGTGCATATTAAGTAGTGATTTTTAAAAAAACATGCCCACTCGGGATGGTCTGACGTCAGACCACCCCAATGTGAGGATTGCGCACTGGTGGAATGATCAGACAGGTGAAAGTCCACAGTTGTTCCATCGGGACCCGAAAACTCCAAATTTAAAGTGGTATCTTTTAAGTATGGCTCTGAAGTGCGGTAAAATGGAATACCCATGGAACAGGGACGTTTCCCAGATGTTTGTGTCTGGATATTACCTTTATATCCGCCAGGCACTCGTGTCTGGCATGGATCTAAAGAGCCATCTGAATGGACTCTGTGTCAAGCAACAGTCCCAAACTGCAAATCTGGCTTTTCAAGAGGAGTATAACCCCATCCAGTATGTTACTGTATTCTGTGCATTAAGCTGCTATGAATGGACAAGTTGCCTAGAAATTTTCTAAATAAAGAAATACATTAAATGCTACATTTTAAGCAATACAACAGAAGAACCTCAACACATGCACTATAAAGCACAAACACTCTCTGACAGGGAAGCGAGGATGATGGTCTTGGAATGAAGGCACACAAACACACCCCGGCAAATGCTGGTTGTTGCTTGATAATTGAGATGATGCAGTTCAAAATTCAACAGAAACCTCAACATTCCACAACTTGTTCTAAGCTGATGCTTTTAAAATAAGCTGCACAACTATAGCTGGGGGGGGATCACAATTCCACCATCTGTGGAACTGCAAAGTACCGTTTGGGAGGTCCATCCTCTAAAAACCATTTTGAAAGGCTTTAGGTTTTTAGTAATTGGTTATTTAAACACTGTAATTGCAAACCACTGTAAATGTTGTTTTCAGCAACACTTATGTGAGCAGTAAGAAACAATCTGGCTTCCATGTCCCCACTGCTGGCACTGATTGGCCTCAGGTCTTGTGCATTAGATCATATGACTCTGTTTCACTAAAGGTGGGGCCTTTGGGCAGAAAAGGTGGGGTTTGCTGCTGCAGAATTCCTACCATAAGCAGAAGAGTCTCACAGGATCCATACCTATGTTCTACAGGGTACCCAGTGTTGTGGTAAGTATCAGTTTCCCCACCTATTAATAAAACAGATTGGGCTGCGTGTGATTACACCTTATAAGCTCTCCACTTCCCTTTTGACATTATGTTCACAAAATGGCTGTGTGCTCTCTGAAGTAACATTTCCTGTATGACTTCTGTAAATGTCACAGACTCCTGGCTGCTAATGGTCATCGTGAGCCTTCACAGGCTCGTGAGAAATGGACTGTGCTGTTTTACTCTGTAAATCTCAGAGACTGCCAAGGAAGGAAAGGCAGAAGAAAGACTGTGTAAGAGAGAAATTATTAATATTTTCCCCCGCATTGTAAAAGAAGGCTACACACTGCTCCCCCTCGCTTCTTCTAAAACACCATAAAGCACATCTTTCTCTTTGAGGGCTCTAATTTTGCATTCATCCATTTGTATTTGGCAGTACATTTTGTACTGCTAAATTACAATTCATGCTCTGTGAGAATTACTCTTATTTTTAAGACAAATTCTATGCTGCCTTCCTCCAAGGCAGCTTACAAACCATCACTAAGATTCATAACAAAACTTTACCGATATCACAAACTGACAAGCATGGAACTTGAATTACCATGGAGGAGTAGATAACAACAGGGGAAAATCCCATCAACCGACACCCCTAAAGCCCAGATGAATAGAACAAACTTTGCCTGACAGTTGAAAGCAAAGAGAAGGCTCCAGGTGAATGGTTGGGAGTGAGTTTCATAAATTCTAAGCCAGGGGGATTGCACGTGGAAGAAATCTTAGTGTGGAAAAATTAAATTGGATCCCTCTGTTTGAACTGGCCTAAAGAGACAAACACCAAAAAAACCTTCATGGCTTTTTCCTCACTACAGACAACTCATGATGCTTGGCTTGTTTCCTTTCTCTAGCTCCTTTGGTCTGCTATCCTCGCCTCTTGCCACCAGTGAGGTTATGCTGTGTAATCTGGTGTTTTTAGGAGTCTAACAGTGCCATCTTCAGCAGAGTTACACCCCTTTGAAGTCCATGGAATTCAATGGAATACAAACAAGTAATATCAGAACATAGCAGCAAGAGCAACACCTGTTCAGCAACATGCAAATGAAGATGAAAGCAGCAAACCCCTTTTATGAAGCCCAGTTCCTCACATTCATTTGGGGGGCCTCTTGTGCTTGGCATGTAACTGGGCTTTGGGACAAAAGAAATTGTCTATCAATAGGCAGTAAGTGTCCCAATGTGGCTATGGAGTTTGGGGTGGATTCTAGATCCTCACTCCCTAATGTGATGTTTGTGATGTCACTTCCTGTTTTTGCTATGATGTCACATGCTGGTGAGCCTGTCCCCTCCTCCCCATTACTTGGGGGGATTGTTAGCCACAGCTGGCAACCCTACTTAGGAGTAGGCTGTCCAGTCTCCTGGCGCCTGAAAGACTGGTGCCTCATTGTACGCTGCCTTCATAGATCTAAAAAATGCCTTTGATTCAATATCAATGGATAGGTTATGGTATAAATTGAGAGCCACATCCATAGATCTGAGGCTCCTATTTCTAATCTGATCCCTTCATTCCAACACATCATTTAAGATCAGGTGTAATAAGAATGGGTTTCTTACCAACCCCATTGAGACATCAAAAGGAGTAAAACAAGGCTGCATATTGGCCCCTTTGCTGTTTGTCTTGTATATTAATGACATGGTTAGCAGCGTATGTAAAGTGGACACACAGCCTCCTTCTCTAGCTGGCCGGGTGATACCTTCTCTACTGTAGGCTGATGACATGGTTCTGTTACATAGAACTCCAGCTGGCCTTGGAAGGGCATTGAAGACCTTCAGTCATTATAGTAATGAGAACCCACTTGAGGTCAGTTATCAAAAGACCAAAATGATTTCATTCGGCAAAAGACCTGGAGCATAAATGGCCATAACATAGAGAAGGTGGTGAGTGTTAGGGGGTGATGATTTAATCTTCTGGGGTGAGGAATACCCATCATGAATATGCGGCCTCTATTCCAGCAACCCTTAAACCAAAATGGTAACCCAGCTTCTCCATGGGACAATCCTAGGACTTCCATCTTTGCATTTTGCCTCATTAGAAAGAACACAATTAAAATTCTTAAGAGCATTATTCCATTTCCGTTGCTGTGTATCCAGTGCAAGCCTATGGCTAGAATCTGGCCTGACTAAAATTTAAGCCAAGGTAAGCTTCACTTCTATAAATTTTTGGCTTAAGTTGATCCACTCCTCACAAGATCTTACTTAGTTAATCCCCCAGGGTGGATTTCAATGTTCCTGGTTAAAGGTAGTTTATTATAAGCTGACTATGTTAGGTCTCCCCCCAGAGTTTCTTTCAACAATGTGCTTAGAACAAGCTAATGCCCTTATTAAGCAAAGGGTCCTAGACACTGAAAGGCAGGTTGACTTAATTAGATCTTCACATTTTTTGCCCCCAGAGAACATTAGATACATCCTAGCTCCAGCTCCTTATTTTTCCTTGCTAGACATTCTGTCCCATCAAAGGGCCTTATCCATGGCCAGAGGGAATATTCTCCCCTCCGCGATAGTGGAAGGATGATATAAACAGATTCCGATGATAGATTCTGCCCTTGTGGAGCAGGAAAGGTTGAGACAAGCATGCATGTAATGCTGCACTGCCGATTTTATCATGAAATTTGAGCTAAGATTATTATCCCTTTACTAGGAAAGTTTCCAGCTTCCCCCCCCCCCCAAAAAAATTCCACACATCTCACTCTCCTGCACCAGATTTCTTGCAGAAGCCTGTAATATTCTCAAGAAATTAGTTGGAAGCACAGTTGAAATTCAATACTTAGATGTTTTGTAATTATCATAGGAAGACCATGGCTTACAAGACAAATGAGGGATCGAAGTATTACTCTGCTTTATCTTTTCCACATAACTACAACTCTGCTGTGAGATCGTAAAATTGTAAAATTCTTTTAAAATTGTAGATTATTTGTTCATCACTTTTTTTAACCCTGTATTCAAATTTTATGTCTGGTGCATGATGTCACTTCTGGTGTTTAGCCGCAAACTCTTTAGATTTCATTTCAACCCACTGGTTCTGGTCCAGTCTGCTAGGGAAACAGAAGGTCAGTCCGTGCTCTTTCTTCAGTTTGTCTTGTATCCTTCCCCTTAGCCTCTGGATGTGGGTGTGCTGGCCCATCGGTGCCAGACACCTTTGGCTTTATTTATTTATTTAATTTTGTTCAGCTTATCTCCTGCCCTTCCCACAAGCAGGCTCAGGGCGGGTAGCAACAATAGAATGATATCCATACAGCTTAATAAAGAACAGGAATATCATCTACTTGGCAACAATTCATAAGTCCCATGACGTTAAAACAAAGAACAGAGTGGGCCTACCAGCTGAAGGTGCGATGATAACCCTTCCATGTGAGTGGATTCCAACAGGCAGGTTCTCGGCAGGGGAGGCCAAAATAATTGGATGTCTACTGCCTCAGCGGTGCTTCTTCTTACTATTCTGTGTTGGCTGGAGAAAACGAGAGGCTTGACTGCCTTGAGAGTTTCAAGCACATCACCTGACCTGAGTCGTACTGGAGTGGAATAAGCTGTTCTAGGACTAGAGTGCTGCAGCCTTGATCTTTACCCTACTTCTGCTTTTCACTCATTCTCGCAAGCATTCTCTGTTTCTAAACATGGCTTAGAACATTTCAGATTCACATTGCTGAATACACAGGATAGTTCAGGGGCAATGGCAAACTAGCTGGTTTTGTTCTGCTGAAGCTCACACTAATGCAAAACAGGCACCCTCCCTAAGTCGAGCATAAACCAAATGGTGAAAGGCAAAAATGTACCGTGAATTCATAACAAGTCACATAACAATCATGTAACTACTTATGTAAAGGAAACAGGTTAGTATAAGAATACCTTATAAAAAGCATTTTTATATTTGGTTCAGCTACCGGTCATAAGCAATATAAGCCACTATATAGATTCAAATGTGTCACTGAAAGATAGGGATGGTGAACAGCTGGAGCCCACACAGCTTTCAGTTCTGTCTCTCACAGTGGCACATTCATGTTATATATGTTTTAGACAAGTGTACATTATGTGTGTTTTTATGACTGATGAGTTACATGAGTATCCATAATATATAGCCCCCACATCAAGATTTCTGATTTTGAAAGCTGGAATAGACATACATCAGAAAATAACTGCTACCATTTTTAACCTGCCCGTGGCACAAAAAGCTCCTCTACAAGGCTGCCCAGGCAGACATGAAGGTATATTTTGAACATTCATTCAGATTGCCTCATAAAACGTTTTGGGATTTGATACAAGGGCACTTGGCCTGAAAGGGTTACATAGGCCCCGGTCACACGGGCAGGAAACTGCGGGGGGGGAAGCGTGGCAGTTTGCCCCGGGGCAAACTAACGCGTGGTAAAGAGATCAGACCTCCCGTTGAGGTACCGTGGAGGTACCGTGGAGGTTCCGTGGGAAGGTAGAGGTGCTGATCGCAAGTCAATTCCGCGCGCAAAAAAGAAGCGTGCGGTGCGGCAAACTGGATTTTTTTTTCGTGTACACCACGACTGCGCATGCTCCGTTGGGTGCTTGTGCGCATCTACAGAGATGTGGGGGGAAAAAACCTTTTTCGCAAGGGGACATGGGCGGGCGCCCGATGCCTCCGGAAACGCGATCAGACGCCTGCCCTTGCCCCGCAGTTACCGGAAACTAGTACCTCCGAGGTACTAGTTTTTTGCTGCGTGTTTTCGGCAGGAAGCCTCAGTTGAGCCACGGAAGTGCTACGCTTCCCAGATGTGCCGGTGAGATCGCGCCCGGAAACTCCGCCTGTCTTCCATCGCTCTAGCGTGGCTAATGCTCCGTGTGACCGCAGCCTTACAATAGCAAGTGGATCATCTTCCTCAAGAACAAAACTTGCTGTGGCTTCACCTGCTGGGAATGGCTGATGCCAAGGGTTGTCCTGATTCAGATGTTGAAGGTGCATAAGCATTGTTTAACATCAAACTGGAAACAACAACACACTTTGACTTCTATAAGCATGTCTGCCACTCCAGAGAACTGTCAGAATAGGACATGAACAATCATTACCAGAACTGGTTCAGTAGCATCTCTGGCTGCTAAAAATGTGGGGGTCGGGGTTTAAAGGAAAGGATGGGGCTTTTTGAGGGAAGCAAGGAGAAGCAGATAGTATCATAGCAACTAGGTAACATGTTCAACATTTTAATGTATTGGGCTACTCAAGAGTTTAAAGATCCTTTCCTAATAATTTATACCCAACATACCTAATAGCCAGTTTGGTGTAGTGGCTAGAAGCATGGACTCTAATCTGGGTGAACCGGGTCTGATCCCCCCTTCCTTTACATGCAGCTGCTGGGTGATCTTGGACAAGTCACAGTTCCTTCAGAGCTGTTCTCTCAAAAGCAGTTCTCAAAGAGCTCTCCCAGCCCCACCTACCTAACAGGGTGTCTGTTGAGGGAGAGGAATGGAAGGAGATTGTAAGCTGCTCTGAGACTTCAGGTGAAGGGTGGGGTATAAATTCAATCTCCTCCTCCTCTTCCTTCTTCTCCTTCTTTCTAAACCAATGTTTCATTCCTTGCACAGATGGTAGCATTTTGAGTTCAGCCATTTGTATCCCATATTGAATGTGTGTCCAACCACCAATGATTAGTTGGTCATCTGCCCAATTGTTTGGCTTTAGAAAAGTTTTTTAAGTGTTTTAAAGGAATGGTGCCTTCTCCCAAGAATGTAATATATTCATAAACTACTACATGCTGTAAAATGGAAATATTTCATGAGTACGGCCTCCAGATCAGTTATCTTGCCTGATGTTTTACTCTGACATAATTCCTAAACAAAAAATAGCCTTTGCAACCAGCTGAAGAATTTGTAGTTTCTTCCACAAATGTAGTTGTGTAGATGCCCAAAACTGAGGATATGCTGCTAGTTTTGTAATCTATGGAGATCATATTTGGGGACACATGCACACACCCGGGGCCAGATTTAGATGAAGAGAGGCCCTAGGCTACTCCACTTGTATGGCCCCTCCCAATCCCCCACCCTCACAACTAGAAGAAAATGGAAGTGTTATAAACAATATTGAGTGAAGCCAAGGATGATGACAGGCATTTAAAATTCTGCAATTCACAATTTCTTCTCTAAAGGACATAAGATGTTATTGTTAAATACCATAGTGATTGAAAAAAATGCACAAATGTTAACATTAACACTGAAAAACTTTTGCAATAACTGAACTTTGTAAACCTTTTGTGGAATAAGCATTAATTTTTAGGAAAATGAAGTTGTAATGTTATTCTTTAAAAAAAAACTCGAGTTTACAAATTATATTGCCTGGGAAATGTAAATAATATGATCATGATTATCTGACAGTGTGGCACTTTTAGAATCTACTTTATGTTGTCATTAAATAGTCAGTTTTAAAATACATATTAAGAAGTAAACTACAACTATCAAATACAGTAAGACTAAAAATGTTTTTGTCTAGCCTTCCTCATCGTAAAATCATCCAAAACTTCATCAAAAATTTGTCTAAGTTTGTCACTTTCAATGTACAGAATGCTCAGTGTGGACAACCTCTCTTGAGACATCGTGGCCCTTAGTTCATTTTTAATTCTTTTGAGTCTTGAAAAACTCCTCTCTCCCGAGCAGTTAGTGACCATAAAGCTAAGAAATAGCCCCAAGACTGCTTCCACATTAAGAAAGTCCATCTAAATTTTTTCCTTGTATATAATTTGATAAAGGTCTGTATGAGACAAAGAGTACTCTTCTGTAAGCCTATGGTGAAAATGCAATAGTTCATCAATATGTTTCAGGTCAATATCTTCTGAGTATGCTTCCATCAACAGTTCAACACCTTGCTGAATTTCTTGCTTAGATGCTGTCAGGTTAGCAAGAATGGAAAACAATTGTGCAACATCACTGTACACAGTACTTCTTCTTTTTTTTAATTTATTTATTTTATTTATTTTTCGCATTTATACCCCGCCCTTTCCGATAGGCTTTAAATTGTCTTCAAGTGCATCTAATATAGGAATAAAGGATTTTATCCTAAACTTATCTCTTGAAGAAAGTGCATCTAAGGCATCAGGTGCACTTCTGTCATTTCTTTGCCGTTTCCTTACTCTTTGTTTCCTTGTTTTGTAGTTAACATTTGGCAAGGTAGCTTTTGCTTGTTTCTCAAGCTCATCAAAATCTTCCCTAATTTTCCTTTAAAAATCCAGAAGTGAACTGTACAAACTTGTACAAGAACTCAGTAACAGGTCTGATTTCTGAAGGACTTTGCTGACCTTGTGAAAATGACCTAGCACACGGGTCCAAAAATGCAGCATAAACACAAATTCCAGTTCTTCCATTTTCTGCAAAAGATTGTTAGCTTGAAGCCTGGTCTCCCCCTTCCCATTAACGTCAGTACGAATGACTGAGGGCATCAGTGATAGCACTGTAACTTTCCAAAACAGCTTCTGTGGCTTTTGCGTGCACGTTCCACCTAGTGTCTGACAAATATTTAGGCACTTTAGTCTGAGGTGGCAAAAATGATTTTAGAACTGCCCCTCTCTTTGTGGAGGATGAAAAGAAGGTATAAATTTCATTGATAAGGCCAAAACAGTTCACTGCATCAAGGCAGCAACCCACAGCTGAACAGCCCACCAGATTTAAAGAGTGACTTGCACATGGAATAAATCTTGCAAATTGGTTTTTTTCAATGATTTTTTGCTGCATACCGTTGTACTTACCAGCCATGTTGGTAGCGTTGTCATAAGACTGCCCGCAGCATTTTCTAAAGTCAATTTCAAGCTCAATAGTGAAATAGTTGAACACTAAATCAGCCATGCTTTCTCCTGAGTGGTCTTTTAGCTCAAGGAAAGTTAAAAAATCTCTCAGTTGGCAAACCATCTTCAGGTGATACATATCTGATAATTAAAGTCAACTGATCAGTATGTGAAATGTCAGGAGTGGAATCTACTGAGATGCTGAAATATCTAGCCTTTCTCACATCAGCCAGAATTGCATCCTTAACTTTTTTTTGCCATGAGTTGAATCATTTCCTCACATATAGTTTTTTACAAATAAGAGGGATTGCCTGAATGTCCATACCGATTGATATGAGCAAGTAAAAATGGATCAAATTTTGCCACTAGTTCTAAAGTGTTCATTGTCTCCTCTGAATGGTAAGCCTCATTCTACAAGAGTGCATATTACAACAATAATTCTCTCCATGACATGCCGCCAGTACTGCTGTTCTGCTTTTATTTGTTCCTCTAACTTGGAAGTTAATGTTTGCCCTCACTTCCTTGTTAGGTATGACCAGGGTCTGACATACCTGAGGGACTGCCTTTCCTCATATATGCCCTGGAGAGCACTGTGTTCAGGGACCCAGAATCGACTGGTCCTCCCAAGTATTAAGGGAGCCAGTTTAGCAACAACTAGGGCCAGGGCTTTTTCGTTGTTGGCTCCACTCTGGTGGAATGAGCTCCCAGAGGAGATCAGGGCCCTGCAGGACCTTTTACAGTTCCACAGAGCCTGCAAAATAGTGCTCTTCTGCCAGGCTTTTGGAGCCACCGCTGCCGCCACCACTGCCATTACAACTGCAACTATTGGTGGTGCTATTAGTAACAACTGACTGCTATGGTGGAAGCCCTGAGCCACAGGTCCCTGTGACTACTGCCTAGCCCAGCCCTCCCCCCCTCCACAACTGAAGCGGACCAATAGAATCTAATGTAAACATCTGAAATGCTAGTGTAGTGTGAATGGGAATATAAAGATTTTTATATATAGGGTTTTTTTCTTCTTGATTGTTCATATTCATATTTCTCTGGTTTTTATAGATTTATTCTTTAAGTAATATTTTATTAGGATGTTAGAAAGGCCTGTTATATAGAAGGCTTTCCTCTTGTAGGTCTGATATTGTTAGCAGACAACATAATAGGTACAAAGTTCATGATTCTGTAGTTCTTAGGGCAAACCTTTCAATGTCTGGGTGAGATAAGATTTTAGTCTGATATGAAGAATCCTTGCCCATTATCATTTAGGTTAGGTTAAGTAAACACTTAGTTTGACGTAGATATATGTTTCTTTATATCTGGCCAATCAGAGGATTATTACTCAAATTACCACTGTCTTTTGTAACCAATTATGCTGTTTGAATATTGTTTTCTTGATGATGTCAGTCCATGTATAAAATATCATGTATTTCCTGAATATGTTCAGAATATGTTCAAGGAGAAGATGAAGAAGAAAAAGAATAAAGTTGCCAATTTTTGATGAGTTATTTGGTCTAATTGTTTTCCTGTTAATTGAAGCATATTTCCTGAATATGCTGAGAAGAAAGTAGTCATTTTAGGATGGACTATTTGGTCCAATTGTTTTTCTGTTAATTGAAATAAAACATAGATCTTCCTCCTCATTTGACTTCATTTTTGACATGGAATCTAATATGTACAACACTAGCACTTTAAAATTGTTGATTTTAAGAATTGTTTTATATTACTGTACTAATTAATGTCATGAATTGTGTTTTATATTACTGCACTATTTAATGTCATGAATTGTGTTTTATGTATTACGAAATTTTTATTTGTTGTGAGCCGTGCTGAGCCAGCCTAGGCTGAAATCAGAGGGATAGAAATCAATAAAATAAATAAGAACATGGCATTCCTATGCTTCTCTGAGTTTTCATGAGTTTGGATAAGATGGGGGTTTCGCCAGTCATCAAACCCTGCCAGTCATCCACAATGATGCAGAACTTGAGAGGGACCCCTCTCTACCCAATAGGATACTTCCTCATGTGATCATTCTGACCACAAACCAATATCAGTTTCAGTAGATCTATGTTTGGCATTACCTTTATCTGCATCTGGAACACCTTGGACTTGGCCTATCTTACCAGGTGTGAACTGCAAAATTTGACTATTTAAATTATTTTCTTGTGGCTCTTGAACCTCTCCCTGTCCAGTAAGTGACTTGAATTAGTTCTATATTTTCAGTTTGAGCCAGCATCATGGCTGCTTCCTCATAATCAACTTGCTGTTCCACATCCTGCTTCGCTGTTTCTCTTTCAGGGAGGTTTTTGTCTGGTTGTATGCTAATAGTTGGCTCAGGCTGGATAGCTTCACTGCTGGCTCTTGTTGCTTCAATGAGTGGTTGATGCATGAAAGCAGTGATTGGTCTTAACTTCATTACCATAGCATTTTCAAGTCTCTGTCTCTTGCACTTGCTAGCACCACTTTCAAATCTTTTACACATGCTCAGATTAGAATCTAAACATAAAAAGTAAAATTAATCTTCAACTGGATAAACACATGGATCAGAGGTCCATCAGTGCCTATTGACACAAAGTATAGGTGGTTGCTGCTGAAGGGTTACAGAATTCAGTTTTCCACTGTGGCGAAACAGGCACCCACCCTCAGCCCTGGGGGACTGAGTAGCCAGTTTGTAGCTTGTGAGCCCCGCTTCGCCTTCCCACCTCCTTGGTGGGCTTCTGTCACTCTTCAGTAGCTGCCACCACTCACTGACTTCCTTATGCCTTTCTTGAGGGGCAGTGAAACCCCTCTGGCTGACTCCTGGGGTTTGGAGATGAAAACCCCTAATTTTGGGTTTCTCCTGGAGGGTTGGAACCCCCACATTTTTGGGCTTTTTCCCTCCCAGAACCCTTTTTAAGGCACTGGTAGTGGGCAGAGCGGGGGAGACTCCGTGGTCAGAGCACCAGACTGGGGTTTTAAACAAAAGAACAAAGATTTTATTGACTATTTACAAGTAACAGGATTTTAAACACAAAAAGGCACTTTAAATCAAACACAGAAAGAAAAACACCACCGGGCACAAATAAAATAAGACAAACTGCAGTTCCTCTGTCCCTGAACTGATCCCTATACTTATTTTCCCTCGGGATGAGGTTCAGTTACCAACCTGCACCCTGGCCTCCTGCCTTTTACAGGTAGTTCCGGATCCCTCCGAGGATCCCTTTCCACTGCTGCCTTCCCTGATCCCCAAGGCCTCTCTCTGCCTGTGGGCAATCTGCAGCAAGAGCCTCCTGGCCTCTCTGAGGGTTGCATGATGAATCCCCCCTCCCAGGCTGGGTGGAGCATTTATATCTTCTGACTCTGACCCCTGGTTTTCTCACACTTTTTGACCATAGAGGCATCTGGGATTTGTAGGCCTACCATAGAGTTTTGCCCTACCTCCCAGGGTGGGTGGCCATTTTAACTAAACTAAACAACCTAAACTAAAGCAAACACAGGACAGAGTCTGTTCTTTCTCATCCAACAAGCCAACCCTATAGCACAACATCGTTTGCCAATCTAAACATTTTCAAAAATTTATAAACTCCCAAAATTGCTAAAAGGATTCGAAATAATTTTCTCCAAGACACATGCAATTAGGAAGCTTGAAAATGATGCAAAAACATAGGTTAATAATTAACTATAATTTCTCATCTAATAATTCCAGCAGCAGCAAACACCAGGCTCCCATCCAACAATCAATACTAGCCATTTAAAAGAGCCAACTGCCAAAAAATGTTATATAAAATAAATATGTAAAACTTTGATTAGGTTCTGCAATGACTTTAGAACAATTAATCTACTATTAATGTATGAAGCAGTATTGTTTGGATTTATTGGCATGACAATTGACACTATCAATATTTCTTTTCATATCCAAGAAGTTCTGAGAAAGGGGTTGCAAGTGCATGCTGCAGGCACTGACAGGGCTCTGTGAAGTGTGAAAGATAGACTTCCCTGCCTGGGAGGGGTGAGGCCAGTGCCAGTCACATGTGCTTGCTCTGTTCAAGGAGCCAAGGAGGAGGTAAGGAATGGAAGGGACTTGGGAGAGCTTGCTTGCCTGGTCTATCTGCCCCAGCCATCCCCCCACTTGCACTCTCCCACTGATTAAAGTGCAGCACATACCACTACTGACCTGACCCTTGAGGTGGGGGAAGGCTGTGCAGCTGGTTGTTGACTCTGGGCTGCTGGCTCTGGAGTCCTGGAGTCTGTACTCTGAATAGTGGCACCACGGACCTAGAAGGGGCAGGGCTTGTCAGTCCAACCCCGCTCCTAAGGGGGCCCCCGCACCAGGGCAATCTAGATGGATTTTATTTATAGCTCTAAGATTCTGCAGATTTTGGCTGTGAACTGGGGCCCCACAAAAAAAATTCCAGTTGGGACCCAGAGTTTCAAATTAGACCCCACTGGCTGGCCCTGAGTCTCATAGTTGCTGGGCCCTTGCATGTAATCTTGGGTTTGCAATTTTGGGAGAGGGGAGACTGCCCGCTGGGGCCCCCCTAGATTTAGGGGCCCTAGGCTTCAGCCTTCTTAGCCTATACATGAATCCGGCACTGCACATACCCCAAAAAAACAATACTGAGTAAAGGTTTTGGCTGAATTGAGGATTAAAGTTGAAGATGAGCTGCTTTAGTCTAGTTGTGAATCCATTGTTCCAACTGCAGCTGAACATTTTCTGACTGTGAATAAATGTACATTTGGAAAATTAAGACTTCTGGGCTCTGGAGAAATGGCAGCATGAGTATAGTTTAATTGTATTACAGAGGGCAGGGTAAAGTTATTTGAAGAGAAAATGAGATATTAATACAAATGTAAACAGGTTCATTAGTTTATTTCTCCTGTATTAAACTTTTGCCACAGAGCTTTATTAAAGGTGGTCTTAATACAGGCCACTGAAATCAATATCCAGTATTCTGCTTTGTGATGTGTATTAATTGGCTTCATTTGCAGTTTTAATTTCTTTGGGAAGGAGGCTCCAGTTGGGTATTATTGGAAAGAAATGCCACTCTTCAATTCATTAAGTCTATGCCATTGTATTGTTATAGACCAACATGAGCACAAAATATCTCCAGAATGCTTTGGGGGATGTAGGCTTCATTAGAAAAGATAACTCTCTGCAGTATGATAAACCATAAGGTAGCTATTCTTTCTACCTCAGCATAGATAAAGACTTGATTTTAAACCCCGAGCAGATTGGATTTATGCATATATATTTTTTAAAAAAAACTGCCTTGCTTAATTTAGAAATACATTAAAATACTCATCTGCCAGCTGTGCTAGTTTCAGCCGTACCAAACTGATGATCAGTGTCCTCCTGACACTGTTTTCTTAATGCAGATTTTTTAATGGCTAAAAGTCAGGATTATGAAGGGGAAAATCCCAGGACTTTATGTTTTGTCCCTCCTTTTAAAAAATTATACTCTCCAATTATGTTAGCCTCACCAATTCTCCAGTAATAAGGCAGATTTGCTAACAACACCTAGGCTGATTTCGCACTAGAGCTGCCTCGCGGTTGCGCCGCCGTTTGCCCTGACACTATTGGTCAATTTCACACCTGAAGCTGCGGGGCTGCATTTGACCTGCGGCTTCACCCAATCTCCTCCGCAGTTTCGTGATCCTCAAAAAACAGGATTACGAAAGTGCGGGGGAAATCGGGCGAAGCCGCGGGTCAAAATGCAGCCCCGCAGCTTTGGGTGTGAAATTGACCAATAGTGTTGGGGCAAATGGCAGCGCAACCGTGAGGCAGCTCTAGTGCGAAATCAGCCCTAATGTAGGTACTAGAAATACTTAGCACCTCCTTTATAGAAATACAATTCTCAGGGGGAAGGGAAAGGAGGGGGGGTCAATAACCACCAAACCACTTTCAGTCTCTAGGAGTCTGTACTTCAGTTTTGCAGTGGATGATGGGAAGTTTACACTACCAGACTGGAAATGAAAGTGTGTGTGTGTGTGTGTGTGTGTGTGTGTGTTATGTAGTATTCCAATCTTTATGCTCATTCCCACACTCTGCATCCTCGAGGCAAATACTGTTGCAAATCTCAAAGCTGTCTCTCACTGGTGGTAGCCAAGTCATACTTTGGAGAAGAGTACACAAAGGGATTATATAGTTAATAAAGAGTTACCATGTGGAGAATATGTCACTTACCCCCTAGGGTTGCCAGCCTCCAGGTGTTGCCAGGAGATCCGGAATTACAACTCATCTCCAGACTACAGAGATGACTTCCTCAGGAGAAAATGACTGTTTTGGTGGTTAAACTCTATGGCATTTTAGCTCACTAAGCTCCTTCCCCTTCCCAAGCCCCACCCTCCCCCCAAAAAATTATCCAGGAATCTTCCAGCAACCCAATTGCCTCTTGATGGGAAACTAGAAAGAAGAGGCAGTAACAGGTCTTGTAAACTGGCTGCTGGAGGTGTTCCAGTTAGAGCCTCTAGGCCCCAGATGAGTAATATAAAAATAAACACATTAATTTCCTCCTAAGAGGCTGAGCTCAGTTCTTTGGGGAACTTGGAAGATCTTTCTAAACCTCATTACAAGTAGTATGTGTTAACACTGGCACCTCCACCTGAGGAGTCACATGCCCGAGGTTGTGTTTGTTCACTTTGTTATTGAGCCACCAAAACACAGCAGAAGTTTTTCTGGTGAGTGATGATTGTTGCCAGTTTTCAGGTGTGTCTGGACTCTGGAGTTCTCCCAGGATTACAGACTAACTACTGACTGCAGAGATGGATTCCTCTGGAATAAATGACAGATTTGGAGGGCAAACTGTATTGCTTCAGATCTCCACTGAGCTCTCCCCCCTCCCCAACTGTGCCTTCCCCAGGCACTGACTGCTTCCAAATCTCCAAGAATTTCCTAAGCCAAAGTTGACAGCCCTAGAGACAACAATATAGGTAGGCCCCGGTCACACGGGAGGCTTTGATCCGCGAGAGGGACGGATCGGGGGCACATCAAGCGGGCGTTATCACACCAGAACATCTGGGAAGCGGCGCACACCCGTCCCCGATCCATCTCTTCCGGCCAAAGATGCAGAGTAAAAAAAACCCTACAAAACACTACTACCTACCGGAAAATCCGTGGCACAGGCGGCTGTGTGATCGCCGACGCGCCCGTCTCCGCAGCTGCCTCACCTCGCTCTCCTGTCCGTGGCTTCCCCCTTGCATCTGATTGTGCTGGGGAGCATATGTGCGGTGGCTCAGGGGATCTGTCTGATCCCACTGCCACGCTTCTCTTTTGCTGTGGCTCTAAAAAGCTGCACTTCCACCCCAGCTTTTCCTGTGGTGTGACTGGGGCTGTAGTCTCTCAACACCCATGGGCCCAAGTTAACTTGTCTTTTCCCATAGGTGTTGCCAAGGAAAAAATATATGGGTGGAGAGTTGTTTTGCTATCAGGCCAATTGTTGAGAAATCAAGGGAAAATGCTGGTTGTCCTGATATCAGCTGTTTCTTTTTAAAAAATTCTACACACTTTAGGTGAACAGATGTTTTTTGCATTGTGCTCTATCCACCAAAAATTGCTGGGCTATGTCTCTAAACCCATCAAAGAAGGCTTGACTCTGTGTCAAACTAGACACTAGACCCAAGGACACACTGCCATTTTAAAGAGTTCCCAGATGGAAACTCCTTTAAGCTTCACCACAGGGACCCAGTTCTGGTCAGGACCACTACAATGCAGGGGGAGGAGAACATCTGTCCCCCCATGCCATTTTGCCAACCCAATACAGGGCCGAGGGTCATGCAGGCAAATAACATCCCCTGGAGCCATTTTGGGTTGGGGAAAAGGTGCAGGGGGGAAGGTAGGATACCCTTCCTTACTGTGGTGGTCCTGACCTGAATGGGGCCCCTATGGCATAGTTCAAAGGAGTTCCTGGCTAGGAACTCTTTAAAATGGCAGTGTGTCCCCAGGTGAACATTGGGGTGCCCATCTCATCTACTTCAACAGTCTGCCTTTGCCTGCATTCCTGACCTGTTCTGAGTTCTAGTCTATGCTCCTCTGAAGAGCATAGATTTTGATTTCAAAAGTAGGCAAACATGTTTCCTGTGGTTAGGGCTTGAAGTGATCAGACAGTTATTGATACTGCTTTCACAGTGATGAAGTGGTAGCTAGAATTAATGTAAAGTGTGAATGAAAAATGTGAATGCAATTAGCAGGAAATGAAAGTAAAGTATCATCTGTACAAAACTATGTATAAATATGATGCAATATTACCGTATAGAAATTAGGATTATCCAGGGCTCTTTTTGTAGTAGAAACTCCTTTGCATATTAGGCGACACACCCGTAATGTAGCCAATCCTCCAAGAGCTTACAGTAGCCCCTGTAAGAAGAGCTCTCTAAGCTCTTGGAGGATTGGCTACATTAGGGGTGTGTCACCTAATATGCAAAGGAGTTCCTGCTACAAAAAGAGCCCTGGACTATCTATTTTGTAATCTGAGCTGGATTCAGCTCTCAAAATTCAAAAGAAGGACATAGACGGTGATTTTATTCATGTTTACTCAGGAGTTGATCCCAATGTGTTCAACGGGGTTTCTTCCTTGGTCAGATTGTAGGGATTGTAGCTGTGAATTCTCTCACGAGCCTCACTAAGACTTGAACTACACATTGCAAAAAGATAAATGTGTAAGGGGTGTGTGCAATGTAGGACATCAGATGTTATGAGAGCAAGTTTGGTGTAGTGGTTAAGTGTGCGGACTCTAATCTGGGAGAACCAGGTTTGATACCCCACTCCTCCATTTGCAATTGCTGGATGACCCTGGCCAAACCATCGTTCTGTCAGAGCGGCTCTTGAAAGAGCAGTTCTTAAAAGAGCTCTCTCAGCCCCACCTATCTCACAGGGTGTCTGTTGTGGGGAGGGGAAGGGAAAGGAGTTTATAAACCGCTTTGAGACTCCGAGTGAAGGGCGGGATATAAATCCAATATCCTCCTTCTCCTCCTCCTCAGATCAGGTATAGTTCCTAATTTATTTTTTTAGAAGATTCCATTTTGGAAATAGACTGGACATAGGTGTAAAATTATATTTTATTTTTATTGTTCTACCTGAAAACTGCTTGCAATTGGTAGCCACCTTGAGTCTCCAGGGAACGACTGGATATACCTGTTTGAACAAATAATTTGCCAAGATTATTTCCATAGATCATAAAGAAAGAGATTTTTCTTTAAAATTCAGTATCTGAAGTCTGATAAGTCAGTTTCCAATAAATACATGTTGGCAATTTAAGAAATATGTAGATTTCTTAAGCATATTTAAGCATATATTTAAGACCTACTCTTTGACTAAAAGTACTAAGTAAACATACTGTGCCTTGTGAAACAGATGACAGGCTACTCCATAACACTATTGTTAAATTATTTAAATGATTCTGTTGAAGAGGTGGACTTAGATTTAGTAATAAACTACCTTACATCAGCTAAAATTTATGTAGCAGCTATACTGGAGAAAATCAGATATTCCTCCAATTTTTAGAATGGCTTAAAATATGGAAAATTGCTATAATGGCTGAATTTATGTGTACTAGAGAATGAGACAGTTAACTTTATTGATAGAACCACTGTTTGTAATGTATTGGAACACTAAGTTTTTGGACAATGTGAAGTCATATGTATTTTTATTAGTACAATATTTCCAATTATTTTGACACTATAATACATATTGTAAACGATGTATTAGTGAAAGAATGCATTCATATTTTCCCCCACCCCACTTCACTGGCTGTCATTTGCAGGTTGTTGGCAAGATAACTTCATGTCACCGTTTTTATTCAGTTATGTGGTGTGGAGATGCTTAGTCCTTTGGCCTATGTATACTTACATACAACAGAAGGGGGAGGGGAAGCCAGTGGCCAGTGTGTTTCTGGCCTTTACAAAACCAAATAGACACAAGAAATACTACATTTCTTACCTTGTACTGAGATTATAAAAATTATAACATAAATTCACCCTAAGGCCATTCTAGTCCCCCCCCCAACTACAGACGAAGTGGGGGGGAAGGAGGGGCTTGGCTACAGCTTGGCAGGAAGGGAGAGCCTGCTAAGACTGATGCTGTGTGTCTTAAACATAGAATTGGGGGCAGCCCAGGGAAAGGCCATACATGGGCCAGCCTCTGCTCTGCCCATCCTCTTGGGTCTCAGCAAGTGGAGAAGGCAGCCAGTGGAGGAGGACGGAGGAGAAAACAGCCCCGTGGGATAAATACTGGGATGGGGGGGGTGTCTCCCTGGGCTTTGGTAGCTTTTAGCTCACCTGGCTTCCCTTGGACTGAAACAGCCTACCTGATTCTGATTTGGTAGTTATAGCAGGACAAGCTAACAGAAGAGAGGGGGAATACGGATAATGACTATGTGTGAATTAATTTCAGTTTACATACTTCAGTAGGAAGGAGGGTCATGCCAAAGGTTTCCTGGTTTCAAGGAATGCCTTCGAGGGAGTGAAAAAGGTGACAGCACCCAGGTGTTCTGGGAGAGGCAGTGCCAGGTAAAGGGAACAGTGAGGAAGATGAGCAGAACTGAGTTCAAATTTCTGCTGATTATCAAAGCTCATGTGAGGGTCAAGGTACAGTTATCATCAGTCAGCCTATCCTATTGTGAAAGTGCAAGGATAATCCCATATGTGGTACTCTTAATTTTCAGAATCTGCCAGTCACATCAATTCTGCTTGTAGTTTTCTGATATATAGGCTCTCGTCCATCAGCAGAGTGACAAATAGATAATTCCACATCTTTTATTTATTATAACTAACGATGGCTGAAATGTACTTTCTATAAAAACACCCAGGACCTCATTACCAACCTCCCACATCATCCATTACCCTAAAGGGAAAAATTACTATAATAATCCATTATGCTGTTTCAAAGGTATTTTAATGTATTTATTTAAAAGTTTTATCCCACCTTTTTCCAGGGATTCGGTGCTGTACTGGTACAGCTTGTAACTTTTGACTATGATGGACATGGCAGGGGGCAATCATCATCAGCTTGGTCAAATAAAATCATGATCAATCACTCTTCTTCTTCTTCCAGGGTAATGCTAAAGAGACCCTCTGATTCCAGTTTCAGTGATGAGCAACAGTGCTGCAACTCCATTAAGCTGCTTTTCTCCTTGTTTGACCAAGCTGCACAGCTTCCACTTGACTTCTCCTCGGGCACGGGAGTCTTACTTTTAATTAGCTATCAACATGTTTTAGTTTCCCTATTTTAGTGTAGTAAGAAAACTTTAATGTGGTTCATTAAAGATTGTATTTCTACATCCTCATGTGTGTAGTGATCTCATCTTGGAGGAGGAACAGAAGAAGCCTGGCTCAGTGTTATACTATTATAATATTTTTTGTAAGAAAGGAAAAGGGGGGAAGCCTTTTACATGGCTGATCAAGGGGAGCTTGGTTGGCTACTTGAGAGCAGGATTAGGCAATCCCTGGAATGTGTGCCAACAGCTGCACAACAGACCATTTTGTTTGGCACCTAGGGCCAAATTTCCACACAAGCAACTCAGGCACTGGTGGCACAGCTGGGGTGAGTGGTGTAAGAGAAGACAACAAGCATGGCTTATCCCCATTGTCACTTATCACCTGTAAAGCCACCACCTGAGTCCAAGGCAAAGCCAAGGCAGATGTTGGCTTGGGCTGACTAAGGACTGAGTGATAAAAGGGTTGGAACACTTTCCCTATGAGGAAAGGTTAAAGCGCTTAGGGCTCTTTAGCTTGGAGAAACGACGACTGAGGGGTGACATGATTGAGGTTTATAAGATTATGCATGGGAAAGAGCAGGTAGAGAAAGAGGTACTTTTCTCCCTTTCTCACAATACAAGAACCCGTGGGCACTCCATGAAACTGCAGAGCGGTCGGGTTAGAACGGATAAAAGGAAGTACTTCTTCACCCAAAGAGTGATTAACACATGGAATTCACTGCCACAGGAAGTGGTGGCGGCTACAAGCATGGACGGCTTCAAAAGGGAATTAGATAAGCATATGGAGCAGAGGTCCATCAGTGGCTATTAGCCACAAGGTATGGATGGGGCTCTGGGGCAAGTGATGCTCTGTCTTCTTGGTGCTTGGGGGGGGTCAACAGTGGGAGGGCTTCTGATGTCCTCCTGGCCCCACTGGTGGACCTCCTGATGGCACTGGTATTTCTGGCCACTGTGTGACACAGAGTGTTGGACTGGATGGGCCTATGGCCTGATCCAACATTGGCGTCTCTTATGTTCTTATGTTCTTATGAGTGCCTAGACCAATACAGAAAGTAATTGTCCTTTACAGATTTATGTACACTATTAACCAACAGTTGGAACTGGTCTGCACAAATTGATATTAGATCCTTGACTGTTTTGACTGGGTATGGTTTCATCTGGGTTTTGCAATGTCATGTAACTCACCTATGCTTTCAAATGCCAGACCTTCTGGCCTCCCTCTGCAATAACTCCCTAATACCACCACCTTCTTTCTCTGTGTTTGGTTATGTTTATTTTATTTATATCACTGTCTTCTGCCTGCTTACTAGGCAATCCAAGGCATTTGACAATTGGAGGGGTGGAAAGAGCCACACACGTGTAAGATATGTTAGACATAAAAACAGTTGCAAACAGCAGCAAAATGTGTCAATAAGAGCAATAAAAACAGCCTTCAATTTAAAACAGGGAAGCAGTAATATATATATATA
>NW_015173758.1:25185-30463 GCF_001447785.1 Gekko japonicus
TATATATATATATCTCAAAGGCCTTCTAGACTACAAATGTTATTAGCTTTCCCCAGAAAGCCTGGAGGGATTTCTGTAGGCAATTTCTCTAACCTTGAGGCTGCTGCTGAAAAGGCCTTTCTGTGCATCCCTACTAGCCTAACTTCAGATATAAGGCATGTTTCCATGGGAAGGACCCATCCACCAGTCTCAAAGCTCCAGCAGGTAGCTCTGGGTATAGGCAGTCTTTCAAGTGCTTTGGACCAAAGTTAAGGTTGTTTGAATGAGGACCCATAAGGAAACTAAAAGCTAATGCAAGTTGGAGTAGCTTTCTATATGCATTGTCAGTAGGACTCTTAGCAGCTGTATTGTGCACCAGCTGACCCAGAAATACCCCCCCCAAAAAAAGGCACACCTGCTCTTTTAAAAGTAAAGTAAAGGTAAAGGTTCCCTTGCTCAAAAGCCAGTCGAATCCGGCTCTAGGGTTGTGGTGCTCATCTCCATTTCAAAGCCGAAGAGCCAGCGCTGTCCGAAGACATTTCCGTGGTCATGTGGCTGGCATGACTAAACACCAAGGGGCACGGAACGCTGTTACCTTCCCACCGAAGTGGTACCTATTTATCTCCTTGCAATTTCTTGCTTTCAAACTGCTAGGTTGGCAGGAGCTGGAACTAGAGACAGGAGCTCACTCCGTCATGCAGCACACTCGGGTCTCGAACTGCTGAAGTACCGACCTTCCACAGCCTGCAGTTCAGCATCTTAACCACTTGAGCCACCGCAGCTCTTTAGGGGAGCATAAACCATCCAAAACAGGTTGTACGCCAATTCCTGTATCACCTTCACTCCCTACCTACAGCACTTCTATCTTGTCTGGATGAAGTTTGAGTGTTTTTTCACCCTCATCCAGTTCTTCAGTGCCTCCAAACACTGGTTTATCCATCTGACTCACAGAAAGCTTATGCCACAAATAAGTGGATTAGTCTTCAAGGCCCCATGAGACTGTGTTATATGTTCTGTCGTCCTCTTCAGTTTATGAATTGTTTTTAATAATGTTATGAGGCACCTTAGTGACCCTTCTTGGCAGAAAGGCAGGATATAAATTTTGTAATAAGTAAATTAATCTAAGCAAGCCTCTAGTTGATCAGTCCCTGGATCCAGCTATGACACATAAAAACATTACACCAGGTTTGTGGGGTGGAGGTCTAACAGTGCAATGGTGTGAACTGGCTTCTGCTGCTACTTGAAAAATATTTTTACAAAATCCACACGAATGCCATGAAATGGATGTTGTGCTTGGTGGTAGCTGCCTCCACTTCTCTGCAATGCCGGATAACAAGTCTGAGCCCATGTCAATGGGGGGAGGTGGACAGAGTTCCTTTCCAGTAGGAGTTTCTTACATTTTATCAGCAATGTACTTCACAATTTACAGGTGAGCTACCAAATGCCAAACCCCCCTTACAAAAGAAAAGCTAATTCATAATTAAGGGGAATTAAAAGGACAACCAACAGAACCTCAGCACAGTAAGCATAAACACATGAAACTTCCTTGCAGTAAGTCAGATCTTTGGTCTATCTGTCCATTATTCTGACTGGTGGCAGCTCTCCAGATCTCAGGCAAAGAAAAGTCTTTTCCAGTACCTGCTGGACTTTTAACTGGAGACACCAAAGTTTCAACCTGGGACCTTCTGCATGCAAACTAAGTGCTCTAATAATAAGCTGCAGCACTTCTCTATTGTTCACACCTTTGCAATTTTGAGATTTAATCTTTTTTGCAATATATCTAAGATGGAGCTTTCTCCAAAGATTTTTTTTGGAGGTAACAGCTGCCTGATAGAGGTGTGATATCCCAGGAGTATGATAAACAATCAGGCCGCATCTGCCCTAGCTTTCTCTAAGCTCTTTGTGCTGGGATTGACCTTTATTCTAATTTTAGTAGCAAAATATGTGATATGTCAGTTGACAGAGTGGTTTTTTTAAAATCTCAGAAGAAAAGCGACATCTGCCATAACAGACATATGAAAAGTTTTGCCCAAAACAGGAGTTCAACATTTGGCAAGTTTGTATTGTGCTCTGGAGCAGAATTTACGTGATTCTCACTACAATGACATTTTGTACAGGGCTAAGAGAAATCCTGTGTAGAATTCAAGACGCTAATAAGTAATAAATCAGGTAAATAAGTAAAGTAAATTGAGTAATGAAATTTTATCAAGAAGCCAATAAGCCACTGAATGCCACCAAGGCTTCCCAAATGGAGGGTTTTCAAAGGCCTTTGAAACCCAAAGTAGCCTCTAGACTGAGCTGCTGTTAACAGTTACAGCCAAACTAAATGTTAACATGTGACATGAGTGCCCAACCGGATTCGCCGTCACACATATGAACTGGGGGATTTTACCTTAAAAGCAGTCAGTTGTTCCATTCAGCTGTGGCAGCGGCGGGTGTGTGTGTGTATCTTTGTTTGGCTCCACGTTAAATAGTGTTAAATAGGGGGTTCCATGAATGAGCAGGCTCGAGTCCAGCAATAAGATCAACTTTATTTGTGATTTCAGCAAGGGCAAGACAAGACCCCAGAGCTGCAGCTCTGTTAAATAGCATGCAGTTGCCACACCCACACCCACCCCACTCCCAAACATAGGCTATTTACATAACATTACTACTTGATTGGTTACTTCCAGAGTCCTGGTAGGCTATTGTTCTTATGCTACAAGCTCAGCCAGTCTCTGGTGTGACATACCTAGAATTGTTCAGTCCCAATACATAACACTAGGACAAGTGGAGCCAGAAAAACAGAGGCCCCCTGCAGCTATTTCCACTGGCAAAAATTGAGTGGGAGGGAAGACTTAAGCCCCTCTCCACCCCCTTGCAACACTCCAGAGCCAAATGGAGCAATGGAGCACTGTAAAGGTAAGTTCCACAGTTCATAACTGTGACAGCAAGTCAAGATAGGCACCCATGTCCCAACTTGTGTCATATTTAGTGACTAGTTTGTCTCTTAGGTGTTTAGCATAAAGCAAATAAAGTTGGAGAAAGTGACGCGATGCTTAGAAGTGATGGCTGCAATCACACTCACTAAATAATCCACTTTCAATGCACTTTCCAACTGGATTTTGCCAGTTCACACAGTAAAATCCAGTTGGAAAGTGCATTGAAAATTAATTATTTAGTGTATGCCATTGCAGCAAATGTGGGCATTAGCTGCCCATTATGTCTGGTATGAAGCTTGAACTGAAAACACTGACAAATATTTCAGCCTTTACAGCTAGCCTGAATTACATCTTTTATCTCTTAACCCATCTGTGTCAGTTCTTAGGCCTGCTACAGTTCCTTAAGAATGTTAGCAGGGGGCGGGGCGACGCCATGGAACTGACGGTCGCATAACTTTCGAGCTCCTGACCCTGACACCTTCCCGCCCTTGATTTAACACCGTGAAATCATGCCGAAACCGGACCAAAGCTTAAAACAAGACCAGGGTAAGCTCAAATCAACCCTCATCTCCCAAAAAATTGCGAAAGACTCTTTAGAAGCCGCGTTTATGCGGAGCGCAGCAAATCGGGCTGAAAATAAAATGGCGGCCGCCGCTGAACTAACGGAGCAATCTATAAGCGATTCGGCCTCCTCAGCCATACTTACCTATCTGAAAGGCATGGAAGCGGGCATTCTTCTTAAAATAGACTCCCTTTCCTCTCAACTCGAGAACATGCGAACATCCGTGCAAAAAACAGAGCAAAAGGCAGATGCTGCACTGGAAACGGGTCACACAAACCATCTAGACATAAAAGCTTTACAAGAAGCCTCTACCTCCCAAAAAGACCACTTAATCACACTAGAGGCTGAAATGAAAGCAGCTAACCTTAAATTCAGAAACTTGCCAGAGAATGCTGAAGAAAACATCGACCTAATTGCTTTCATGGCACAATTTATAGCATCCTCCCTTAAATTGGAGGAAGGAATTCTCCCAATCCTAACTTATGCCTCTCGTATAGGCACAGTTCCAAGATCTGCACGCCCTAGGCCCCGAGACATAGTAGTCACCATACCAGATGCCAGGGTACGCTACACCATTATGGAAGCAGCTAAGCAACCAGGACGCTTTCAATTTAATGATGAACAAATACAGGTTTATCCTGACATCCCAAAAGAAGCCATTGTCATAAGAAAAAGCCTAAAAGACACAACCTCTAAGCTGCAAAAAATGCGTCAAAAATATAGATGGCTCCCTTCAGGAAAACTTTTTGTGACCCATCAGGGACGGCGCCTTTATGCTTGGGACGAAGAAAGTGGGAGAACATTAATACAAGCAATAAACCCCACTATCCCTATGGAACTTGAGGACAAACAAACTAATAAAAAACGAAACCATTCTCCTGAGTCTCCACAGAAGCCTAGCAAACTGCCAATATTAGCTCACCCGAGAGAGACATTGTAAAAATAAACACCGAATAATTTTTTGATAGGCTAGTTATGCTTTTAATATAAGATATATTCTGATGTTGTGGCATGAGTTCTGATATAAAATGTTAACTTCACCTTGGGCGGGGAGGTGGAAAGGGGAGGGAACTGAGTTGGTTTGTTGCTCCCCATTTGTGACTCCAGACAGCTGTATTAATACAGCTTCCCAGTTATTTTACTGGGGCTCTGGACTCACCCTGTTTTCCTGTTTTGTTCTCTGTTGGATCTTTATTTTTGTAACAGCTTCATTTATAACAATACGAAAATCAGCTAAAACCTGTTTCAACGTTAAGATATTTTTTAACCTTTTGATTGTACTTTAAGTATTTAGTCTAAATCAGTACTTGTTGACTCCTATTAGACCCACTGTTATAAAGTTCTGTGAAAACTCATTTAAAACAATCTAGATATTTGTGTAAGATGGCAACTTCTTATGTACTCAGATCAGTAAATGTGCATGGCCTGAATGGCTGTATTAAGCGCAAGAAAATAACATCCTTCCTTCTGAAAGATAAACCGGATGTAGTTTTCTTGCAAGAGACTCATTTAAAACCGCAAACAAAATCAGTATTGAACACCAGTTGGTATGACCACCAATACCATGCAGGAGGCTCCTCGAAGTCGCGTGGTGTCGCAATTTTGCTGGCAAAATCGGTCCAATTTGTCCTTGATGAGAAACTGGAAGATCCTCGTGGCAGATTTCTATTCTTAAAAGGCACTCTAAACAACGAGCAAACGACCTTGGTTTCCATGTATGCTCCTAATGAGAATCAAGAACACTTCATAGAAGAGACACTAACACAACTAGACAACTTTAAGACCGGTCAAGTCCTCATTGGTGGTGATCTCAACA
>NW_015173758.1:32145-32397 GCF_001447785.1 Gekko japonicus
TAAAGAGGTCAACAAAGGATGGAGGCATGGATTTCCCTGATCTAACTCTGTATTATGAAGCAACCCAACTCGCCTCAATTGTGCGTATCTTAACTGCTGAAACAATACCACGTTGGCAACAAATTGAAGAAACTATCTGCAATGGAATCCCCTTAGCAGATCTAGTCTGGCAATCACCTAAAGAAAGACATGAAAACACCATGTTACTCTCCTTCTTTGCAGCAAGTCTAGAGGTCTGGGACAGACGACGGC
>NW_015173758.1:32417-32654 GCF_001447785.1 Gekko japonicus
ATATTCATCGTTTCTAAATCAATCATGGTTCGCCCCAGGAAAAGACTCAAAGACGTTCCAACAATGGAGACAGGCAGGATTAACACGCCTCATTGACCTTATCGAGAAAGGGATACCATTAACCAAACTACAGATAGAAGAGAAAATTAAAGCAAAAGTTCCCTGGTTCCTATACTTACAGATCCAGCACCTACTAAGAGAAAGGATTCTAAATAAAAGCTCAGCCAAGACACCTAC
>NW_015173758.1:32706-63985 GCF_001447785.1 Gekko japonicus
TTGCGTATAAAACTGACGACATTAAAGGCTTGATCTCAAAAATATACAAAATTCTGAATAAAACCATTAAGCAACCAACTTTGAAGTCTCAGAACCAATTGCAGATTGATTGCAACAATAGAAGTCAGCAGGAACAATGGACAGAAATTTTGGGATCACCAAGTTTAACATCTAGAATTTTCAACGTTAAACTAACTTCATTCAAAACACTACACAGATGCTACCTTACTCCGGCACGCCTACACAGAATAAATCCACAACATACCAAGTATTGTTGGAAAGGCTGTGGACAAACGGCAGATTTCATACATTGCTGGTGGACCTGCCCACACATTCACTCACTCTGGCAACAAATTTTGTCGCAAATCAACCTCATCACTGGACTTAACTTACCTGTACTTCCGGAAACTGTTTTGCTCGACGCTCTCCCAGAGTCCTGTGAATGAAAGACCCAAAAAATGTTAACCTCTACGCTCCTAGCTATAGCAAGACTAACAATCGCCCAGAAATGGAAAAGCAAGAACGTCCCAAAACTGGCAGACTGGCAAAATAAACTTTGGGAACATTTCGTATATGGCAAGTCGACTTTTCAACAAACTCAGAACTCTTTAGAAACCTTTCAGGCAATTTGGTACCCAGTAGTACAATATCTGACAACAGAGAACATTGTTCCACAAAATGATCATCTCAAAGATTTGCTCCACTTTTAATATGGAGAAAGATAACTCAGACATTCTTTTAAACAGAAATTTTTTTTCAGCCATGCACATTACTTTCTTGCTGTATAAGGCCTGTAAATTAATAGGTTTTGTGTTCATTTGTTATTCACCTGTGACGTTGTGTTGTTATGTAACTTGAAAATCAATAAAAACTTTAATCAAAAAAAAAAAAGAATGTTAGCAGAACTTAAGCAATGCATCAAAAGATTTGACAGCTTTACTGATCTAAAGCAAGATGGAAAGATCTGAACAAACAGTATGTCAATACATAGCTTCAGGGCTCTAGTCGGGGGGGAGCTCTCAGGTACGGAGCTCCGGAAGAGAACCTCTAGGGGGCGGGGCTGTCACGTGGTGAAGCCCCGCCCCCTTCTTTACCCCGCCCTCTGCTTCGATCCTCATTCCGTTTGGGAATGAGGATGAAGCAGGAGGGTAAGTAGCCGGGCCTTCTGACACCCTTCCGGTGATGTCAGGGGGTGTGGCCTTCTGTCACTTCCGGTGATGTCAGGGGGCGTGGCATATGCAAATAAGTTATGCTAATGAGTTATGCTAATGAGCTCCGGCAGCTCTTTTTCTACAACAAGACCCCTGCATAGCTTTAACACACCCATTGAGTTCCTGTATATGTGCCTTATTCACCTAGTTAGGTTATTTTTATTAGAATCAGGTGTGTGCTGAAACGGATCCACTGTCTTAAGGCACACAAATTGGATACAGACCGTATTCCATATCAGAGAAGCTCTTTATTGTCCTTCCAATTAGCAAAAGGCAGTTGCATGTAAATACATGATAAACAAGCTCATCTTTAGAAATACCAGGTTAAATTTCCATTCTTCCCCACCTGAAAAAAGGGCCCAGTTTTATTGGCCTAGGTCTGCTGAGAGATATCAGAGGACCCCAGACAAAAAATCTCTCTGGGCCCCCATCGTTTTAAAATTAGAACAGATAGGCTGCTATTATGCCCCCACACTGGGGCTTTGCTAGGCTCACAGGATCCCTAGCAAAACCCAGACCTTTTGGATTTTGGATACCTAGTCCTCCCACGCATTTGCAGACACACACACACACACAGCAGAAGCAGCAGCAGCTTTGAATTAGATATGATAACTTAAACCAGGGGTCGTTTCATAGAAAAAGAGCTAGGGGTACTCATTAGCATAACTCATTAGCATATGCCACACCCCCTAACATCACCAGAAGTGTGTCATAAGGCCACACCCCCTGACATCACCGAAAGTGTGTCATAAGGCCACACACCCCGCCCCCAATGGTCCTGGGCACCACCGGCCTTGCAGCTCCACTGCCGAGCCCCATGAGGGGCCCGGCGGTGGACCTGCAAGGCCGGCGGGAGTGCAAGGAAGCCCCGCGAAGGCCCTCCCTGGCCCCAGGCAGGCAGGGGTTGGGAGAGGCAGGAAGGAAGCAACTTACCCTCCGTCTTCTCCTGCCTCCTCCTGGCTGAATGAGGGCCAGAAGCGGGGCGGCCGGAAGCGGGGGGCGGGGCTTCGTCATGTGCCCCGCCCCCGGACCTCACCCGGGGGAACTGCGATCCCCCCAAAATGACCTCTGACTTAAACTGATAATTGGTCTGCAAAGGAATTCTTTGCATCGATTTTAAAACAATAAAATACCCAGGGTTTGATTTTCCTGAAGAGAAGGGGGAGTAGAGATCCGCGTGAGCTCAGAGATGAGCTTCCAAATTGGCCGGAGGTATGATGGCGGGAGTTCCCAGACCCCGGGAAGTTCTCCAAATAAGGAGAGCAAGAACAGTCTTGGAGAGTGAGGGGACATGTTAGAGGTTTCGTGGGAGTGTGGGATGTCTTGTATGAGGGGAAAACCTCATTAAGTAGAAATGCTGATATACCTAGGTGCTTTTGTTAGAAAGAATGCTAATTTAGTGCACTGTGTCAAAAAGAACCTTAGCTGATGGTCAGGCCAATCTGATCAATGGTCAGCTGCCAAGTGGATACATAATTCTCTTGGCTTGTCCTTGGCTTGCCAGTGAGCATTAATAGAATCAGGCTGGGTGTACCTGAATCCTATTCCCTGTTCGTTCAGCTGTCACTCTTTGGACTATAAATTGCCCAAAATTGTGTTTCATGGGCCACACATGAGTGGTGGAGGTGAGCTGGAGTGGGACAGATAAAGGCCAACAAAACTGGGCAATGGGTGGTGACTCCTTTCCTTTATCATTCAGAGATCTCTGGTGTAACTGCACACACATTTTTGAGAGCAAATGGGAGAAGAGACAAGTGTAGCCTCTGCCTCCATTCCTCCTCCAGTCTCCAAAAACGCAGGCCTACAAGTGCAGGTCCAGAGTAAATGTAACAGCAAGCAAGCTGTTGCTTGTACAGAATCAAACCAAAGCCGCCGCCACCACTACCACCAAATCATCAGTGTGTTAGGGCTGTCTTTCCAAAGTGTTTCTTTCAGATTTGTAAATGTCCCTATCAGTTACATACCTGTTGTCACCCTCCATCTGTGAACTCTGAACCAGCCAGGCACAAGAATGGTGGAGAGATGTGAATGTTCCTGAGCCTGACTATCCTTCTTCTTTCTTTTTTTTTTAGTTAGATTAGTTTGAATAGCTACATTATCAAATGGGCCATTTTCAGTTCGGGTTTACTATCTGCATGCACATCTCTCTAAAGCTTGTTCTCTGCACCAAGCCTTCCCCAAAGGTGCTGAAGCTTCCTTATTTTGTTCACCAGTTACACTACAAAACAATGGAGCAAAAGGTGGAAAAGAAATCTGAATAAATAACAATGAGACAAATATGTCTAGTGACATGACCTCGGCGCTCTGCCCCCTCCCTTTGTATCCAGCTGAGACATCTCAGTTACCCCACATCAGTACAGCTACCTTTTCCAGTGCGGCTACCACTATCACCACTAACACCTGCAGTTCCATTGTTGCCTTCTTCAATGGTAGATTGCCAGGTATGACCTGAATGCCAACACTTCAGACATATATTTATCCATCCAAGAGACGTGTCTGCCCTTCGTAACTCATGCATCATTTGAGATCCAAAGAGCTGAATTCTACCAGCAGTTTAGCTGTTTAGACATAAGGGGAAATACCATCTGATTGCCCTCCACACTGAAAGCACATTGCACATGTGGCTTTTTATCCATAATTCCCAGCATAGCCTTTTGTGGGGTCCACAGGCGCCCACTCCTCACTTGCATCAGCACCATGCCAGATCACTACAGTATATAAATATAATTCACCTCTTTCAGTATGAACACTGGAGCCCAAAGGTTTATTTTTGGTAGGCTGCTTATACAGTGGCAGAATCAAAAATAGAAAACATGAGCTAAATAGCCATTTTGAACTAATTCATATAAAGGGCATCTGGATATGCGTGCTATGAATTACATTAATACAACTGTAATATGAGCTCAGTAGTTTGTGTTATCATTCCTATACATCAGCAAAGAGGAATATCCTAAATGACTTAAGAATAGAAACCTTCCCCTATATACAGGTTACAAGGAGGAATGGGTTTAGAAGGGGGAAAAGCCATCTTCTATCATCTCATACCGTGAGAGCCCAATCAATATTAAAGGTATTAGGGGACCATATAACCTCAAGAAATATAATTCCCATTCTCTTTATATCTCATACACACACAAAAAGCAAGCAAGCAAAAAAAATCACTTAAACCTCTGTTTTTAGCTTCATTTTACCTGTTGCTCCTTTATCTGCAAACTCCCTTGTTCTGGCGTAAAGTACACCGTGTTCTGATAAATAGTCATATCGTCACAGGACTCATTCTAGGCCCTGGAATCAATACGAAAACTTCAATAGAGTTTGGACAGCCTCTCTGCCCTGTTATCTCTGCTCACAGACAGTGATAATCCAAAAACACTGATGTCCAAGTAATCTCCATTATTCTTTCTAAGAAGTGAATTCTGTCCTTCATAAGTGTCACTGCCAAATCAGTTGGTTATCTTAAGGCAGTAACTGCCCATCTTCTTCTTCGCTTCGAGTGCACTACAAGAATTTTTTCCTCCCCCCTCTTTTTTGAAGATTCTCTTTAGAAACAATTTGCTAGAGAAGAGCATCTGTAATAAACTGGAATATGTAACTTCCTGAAAATGCTATAAATGCTCTAACTGGAATCATGTCAAGATAAGGTTAGGGACTTTTAAGCCTTATGGAGGACTGGTGTATGTATACAGATTGGGATGTGTAGTCATATAGGGCTGATTTCAACATCAGGCAGCCCAAATGCTCCTTTATGTGTCTTTTTTCTGAAGCTCTGTTGTTGTACAGGTTGACGGGGTTAGAGTTCCAGTCCTGCCTCATTCTGCTTGTAGCTGGCTAGGGGGAGCATTTTGCCTTAATTCCACATTTTGCCATAATGGCATTCAACTCTTCTCTCTTGTTTCTCATTTCAGTGGGTGTTTTCCTTTCAGAAAGAGGACAGGTCTGCCTTAGGCAAACATGCCAGGGAACCTTCCCTTGTTGCTTCCTTTCCTGGGGCCATTGCTGCCCAGGTGGGAAAATGAACCCTTTTTCCTGACATTTTCTCCCTCAGGTGAGATGTGGTGGTGGCTGGGTAAGATGCCTGGACAACCTGTCCTTGGTTCCCTGCGTGGAATTTTCTCAAAAGCACTCCTTTTTTCAGTTCTGTGTGGCACAAGCACATTCAGACCAGAGTCTTGTTGTTATGGGTCTCTTACTAGATATCCCACTGTGATTTGCTTTCATGGTGGTGAATGTTTGTCCTTGTGTCTTCCTTATGCTATTTTGTACATGCAATGGGGCATACAATGAGCCAGTTTGGTGTAGTGGTTAAGAGTGTGGACTCTAATCTGGGAGAACTGGGTTTGATTCCCCACTCCTCCACATGCAGCTGCTGGTGTGACCTTGGGTCAGTCATGGCTCTCTCAGAGTTGTTCTTTCAAGAGCAGTTCTCAAGAGAGTTCTCTCAGCCCCACCTACCTCACAGGGTGTCTGTTGTTGGGAAGGGAAGGGGAAAGAGATTGTAAGATGCTCTGAGGCTGTGGTCACACAAACTAAATAACCTACTTTCAATCCACTTTCAGTGCACTTTCCAACTGGATTTTACTGTGTGAACTGGCAAATTCCAGGTGGAGAGTGCACTGAAAGTGGATTGAAAGTGGATTATTTAGTGTGCGTGACCACAGCCTGAGACTCCTTTGGATAGTAAAGGGCAGGGTATATATCCAATCTCCTCTTCTTATTCTTCATCGTAATGTCACAGAGACATGCTGTGTGTGGGTTGGCTCTGTCCATGGATAGTTCCCATGGGGCGTTGACAGCATGATGGTCCTTGATTGGTGGATGTCATCAGTGTTGCCATGAGCTCTGGCAAAGAAGCTTTGCTGTCTAATCCTTAAAGTTATATCTTTTTTTTCCTGTTTCCCATCTGGTAGAGAATAAGATACCAAATGAGATACACTAACGTTACGCCACAGCAAAACCATTGGGTGACACTACCTGCTTGCAATATACAAACTGTACTTAAATGTGCATGTACATATTCATATGTGTATATGCTTACATCATGCTTTTTTAAAAATATTCAAAGCAGTTTACAACAAAGTTTTTGGTTCTTTTAAAAAAATTAGCAAATGTCCAAATGTGTGACTCATTGTTGGTCATATCTGACCTCGCTCTCTTTCCTTGTTATTCTGCTTGATTCCCTGCACTTGTCCCGGTTAGATTGGCTTGTACCCAGAGGTCACCCATTGGCTGGACCGTCAGGGCGGAGGGAAGCCTCTATTCTTTGGCATCAAGCCGTTGAAGAGACTAACCCTCGAGAGCCCTCTGGCCAGGAGCCGATCGCAAGGACTCCACAGGGCACCGCTTGAGGTGGCACCCCTCCTAGCCAAAGGTGTGCTAGTCGCCTCCTCAAGCTCTGAGGAGAGCGACCGCAATCGCCAATCCACCCACCGGAAATCAGATTCTAATGTTTTGATGTGCAATGATTTATAGATATTAGTAGTACTTTTTATATAGAGTGAGCTTGCAGGGATCGTCACAATCCCATGTAGATCCACATGCATGAATTTTTGTTTCACATAGATGCAGCTATGAGGGAGGTGAAGTGCAATCAGGGCATTTATGCAATATTATTGTTTGATATTTTAATGCTGTTTTTATCATTTATGTTAGTTTGTTTTATTTATTTTTTAACTTTCTGAGCTACCTTGAGCAGGTCTGTGGAGAAGCAGCATATACATTTTCTAAGTAAAAAATTAGAGGTAACTAGGTAGCGCATGTATAAATCAGCCATAAGTGTTCCATGCAGATCTTCTTGGGAATTTGCTAACTGTACAACTCATGTCATGTGTAGGCAGAATGTTAGAAAATAAAATTGAAATTACAGTAATTTCTAGTGTAATATGTACTCCCATCTTCATAGATCTTTTTTTCCCTTTTAAAAGGACTTCACTATTACCCAGTTAGATTGTAAGGTTGTCAGGCACAGCATAGCAACCAGCAGGAGATGGGGGGGGGGTTATGGAGGGGTGGCCAACTGCCCATCAGCCATGGTGTGACATCACTATTGGGAAATCTGGAAGAGACATCACACTTCTCTAGGAATTGCTGAAAACTCTATGGTATTATTTCTCTGAAAGCCTGGAAGTAATGTCATGCTGTCGCTACCAGGGGTTTTTTTTCCCTTTCTCCATACAGCCACTGGAGTCCTGGTGGCAAGGCCTGCTGGGGGTGGGAGATCTCCTGCCATCAGCGGGCATATGGCAGCACTAACTAGACAATAGTGTAATGGAGTCTAATAAAAACTGATTTTTTAAAAAAAAATCTAGAAATATGTTTTAATATTCTTTATTTGGCTTTTTGCAGTACGAAATTTTGCAAAGCCGAACCTTTAATAGATTAAAGAATCATGTGACATTATATTTTAAGTGTACTCAAGGCTGGGTGAGCCTTCTGAAGAAACACAAATCTTCATAACAGTAAAGTGAGCAAAGCTATTACATACAGAGGACCACAGTCTCTGGGGTATTGCAATAAAGCTATGCATGCCTGTAAATTCAAGCAAACTAAAAGGCAAACATTCCTATTACACATTTCTTTTTAAGAGAAGATAAAGAGCGGAGAATCAATAAATCACTGCAAAGATTATTATTTTGTACAAGCTGAAGGTCGCTACAGGTCATTCCCACTAAAGCAAACAGAGCTTGTTAATTTAATCCAACAGACTTGGCAGTGAAACTAAACAAGAATTTAATCAGCAGCAGAAGGTAGTGAACATCTCTGAAAATTGAACTATCATTGTGGCAGACAGTAAACAGCATTACAGGCTCACAAAGAAAAAAGGGGAGGGGGAGAAAGGAAGAAAGAAAAGTGTTATTTTTTCCCTACTCTTCATTAATTTCATCACATGTATAATAAATGATTAAAACCAGTTACCAGGGAGGGGAGGGGGAAAACAGTAGAAGAAGAAAAGATGGTTGTTTATCTCCTGCTCTTCTCTACCTTAAGGAGTCTTGCAATCACCTTCCCTTACAATCATCCTCCCTTCATCTTCCCAAAACAGGTACCTTGTGAGGTAGGTCGGGCTGAGAGTTCTGAGAGAACTGTAACTTGCCCAAGGTCACCCAGCAGGCTTCTTGTGGAGGAGTGGGGAATCAAACTGGGTTCTCCAGACTTGAGTCCATCACTCTTAACTACAAAAGCTGGGCAGTTACTTGGTGAAACACTAAGTTTGAATCTACATTTCTCTTTCCCACTGTGTCCCACCCTTCTGACACCGTCTTTAAGCTGTCTACATTTGAGAAAGACGGCATCACAGCAGCATGAAACTGATTTAAAAATGCAAATGTAGATTCGACCTAGGAGAGATATTAAGGTCACAGTCCTATGAATGCTTACCTGGTAGTGAGCCCTGTTGAATACAGTGTGACTTTACATAGACTTAGGATGAATATATCCCTTTTCAGTCATGATTTTTGGCACTGCTGCCTCATATACTGGGAGTGCAGTTTAGGCTTGCCAAGTCCCCCCGGGGGGCGGGTAAACCCCCGCCCAAGAGGCCTGTTACCCAACGCCAGCAAATCGGGCCCCGGGGGGAACTCCACCCCCTTCTGGCACACGTCCCCAGGGTGATGATGTCACCCAGAGGTGACATCATCATGCTGGCCATGTTGGGGGCGGGATGCTCTATGATTTGAGGGGAAACTCTATGGTTTTCCTTCGAATCCTAGTGGCCCTGCCCCCAACATGCCGACGTGATGCCGTCACTTCTGGGTGGTGTCATTGCGGTGGCGCATACACATGGACTCCTGGGACAGCGCGGGACTCCCCCGAGGTAAGTTAATTTGGACTTGGCAACCCTAGAGTGCATGCAATGCGTGATCATCTTACTTAGGGTCGCCAACTAGATGGAATATGATGCCATGGAGTTCGCCTTCCAAAATAGCACTTTTCTCCAGGAGAAATTGATTTATGTAGTCTGGAAATCATTTGTAATTTGGGAGATCTCCAGGCCCTATCTGGGGTTTGGCAATGCTACTCTCACTACATGCAGTTGCTGTCTTTCATGAATAAGGCAACATATGTATTTTCAGCTTCTGCACACAGTGATCAGAAACCCATAATTTGCATTCACATGTACTGAAGCTGGAAAATCCACACGTAGCCCTATTCATACAATTTCACAAACATGCATTGAAAAGATTGTATGTTCACACTTTCCCAGTAGCAGTGCCACAGTCATGATGACTAAAAAGGGGTTACCCCATGTTTAAAGTATTCATATACATTGTCTCAGTAACACTTACAACAGTCCTGTGAAGTACATGCTATTATTATTATCATATTACAGATGGGAGCAGACTGACAAAGGATGGTTCGCATAAGCTGACCTAGGAAATCAGTGGGAGAGGTGGTATTAGAAATGTGAACCTCCCAGATCATGGCTTATCTACTACATCATATCATTTCCATGCTTAGGATGGGGTTGCACAAGTTTCCTAACAACCCTGTAATATAATTCCTCTTTTAAAGATGTTTGATATACCTCTAGCTTCCCAATGTCTCACCCAAGACAATCCACAAAGAAGAATGCAGTAAATTGTTTTAACTTGAATACCAGCTGTGACAGATAGCACAGAAAAGCAGGCTTTTTGAAATGCTGCTTGTATCAGAGATTCAGGGAGATTAAGAGTTAATGTTCCCTGGAGAGAAGCGCTTAGGTGATTGGCTGCTCTGCTCACGCTCTGACTGGCCAGCATCAGCTGAGAGAGAAAATAAATCAGCTGATCTGGAGGAAAAGAAGTCTTTCACCTTTGGTCTTTCGTCTTTTGGATGGTCTGGATCAGTAACCAGAGGGTTTAGCTTCTGAGGGAAGAGACATTTGGGAGTCAGTGTTTTCTGACAGGCAATAGTCAGAAAAGTACTTCTACAGAAAGAAGAAGAGAAACCCCATTGTCTAAATATATTCAAACTGCTCTAAGGGAGAACTTAGAATTCTCAGACAGAAAAGCTGCAGAACAGCCTTATACTGACAAAGAACACTGGAGAAGGATTTGGCAGAAGGTCTGGGTAGTTAGAATGAACTCCCAGACAAGCCAAATAGTAAAAGGAGTTACTGCTTTTCTGCCAGTGAAAGGGGTTGGGAAGAGGACCCTGGTCTGTGATAAAGGGGAGAAACTTAGACACCTCAGGAGTTAGTGAAAAGCTGTATTATCTAAAGGAAAACCTGTAATATCTGAAGGAAGAAATGTAGAAACATCAATAAGAACTGTGTTGGTGCTGAATTATACTAAACAAAGTACCTCTCAAAGAAAGAAATGGAAAGCCTTGAAACAAAACTACAAATATACTCTTAAACATACTAAGAATTCAACTCTAAATAATATAAAGTTTTTACCTCAGTAATCTCAAACTTTGACTAATCCTATTATACATATACTCCGTGCCTGTTTAATAAAAAAAATATTCTGTTGGGCTCAAGTGCCATTTCTCAAGGGTGAAATAAAACTGGACAGCTCCTATATTTTCTGTAGAGTACATGAGCTGAGAAAAAGCCTGAACTAAATATCTAAAGATAGGGTGGGACAGTCAAGTCTTTTCTGACAAAGAATATATACACGCTAGTGTAGGGCAACTCAGCTACTGAGGAGAACTGAAGATTTGGCAGGAAAAATCTGCCAGACAGTTGGGGAAATACAGCTTTTTATTATTTTTATTATTTGTTACATTTGTCTGTAATAAATCCTTCAGCCAAGAAGTTCAGGTCACTGCCCAAAGAGATTATCCATTTTGTCCTCATAATAGCCCAGTAATTATGAATGGTGGTGACTTGGATCCATAGGATTTCCACCTGCAGTCACCTGCAGAGAATGACTTTCTGATCTTCCCTCTCCCTCTGCCTGCCAAAACACTCTTCTGCAAGATCAGCATTGGGGGAGCATTAGGGGCTGCAACAGGGAGGTGGGGCTGAGGAAGTTGTACTTTGTGGGTGAAAGTCTTTCCACCTGTGGAAATGCTCTGTTGGATCCAAGCCATTTACTAGCCTGGGAACAATGGCTCAGAGCCAACTAGGAACTGGAATCTGAATGTCCCTGTCCAGGTACTATTCCCAATGCACTGCAAACCTCTGCTTTTCAGCAGTAATGTAAGATGACTATATGTTTGAAGCTAATTTCCTCATGTGCAAGGCCAACACTGGTACATTTTTTTCATCATACAGCAAAAAAAAGCTAAAAATTATGCATAGAAGTGACTTATTTTTATGCACTGAGACCTCTTCACAAACATGAATAAAGATCTGCTTAATTATGATTTCCCCCATTTATTTGTAGCACTTCTGTAAATGCTAATTATGTTCTCCGATACCAATGCTCAACTATCTCCACCGCAGATTCACTTTCATATTGCCATTCCCGCTCCAGTTCCCTAAAAGTATTGTAATTTTTTTAGAAAATGAAATAAAATATTACTAAAATGCATTTACGTTAAATCTGCTTTTAATTATATATGCTTTCTATCTGATGATCTCTTGGAAGAGCAGGAAGCTATTAATGGCGGTATTAATGAATTTCGTACAAATGCCTTTATATATTCATTAATAATGTTGATTTGCCATTTTGAGGCTACGTATATACAGGGATTCAAAACACTGAATTTAACATACTATTTTTTTTAAAAAATATTACTTTATCCCTTAATAATATTCCTGGATTTCAGCAATGTATACACATGTTTCTAAATTTATGACTGGTACAGCATTTCCACAAGATACACTCCCCATATTGGGGAAATATGTACTTTTCATGTTTTGTCAAATCATCCTCTTTTTTAGGAATATTCTAAACACCTTCTCATACATAAGGCTCAACACTTATGCTTGAAAGAAGGCAGAGAGCCCTTACTCTACTCTGCAATACAGTGTAACATTAAAAATGCTGTTGGTAAACAGGTGAGGTGGAAACAAGCTATGCCTGTACGCAGCATTAATCCTCTTCAGATGTTACATGTTTTGGCATGTGTACCTTGTGTACTGGGAGAGCACACTACTTGTGATCTTCCAATATGGGCAGTCGCCATTTTGTATGAAATGGGCAACACATATAATTTCAAGCTTTGGTACATGCAGACATGTACCAAAGCAAACCTGGGTTCCCAATCACATGTATGAAAGCTGGGAAATACACACATTGCCCTATACACACAAAATGGTGATGGCTCATATCAAGAGGATCATGCATAGTTTGCTCTCCAAGTTTGCAAAATACAAGTGCAGAAACTGAATGACTGAAAAGGACTAAAGATTTGAATCTCCTAGCAACACAAATAAAGAAAGCAGACAACTGAGACTTCACTTGAGCTCAACTAGGAATGATTTCAAGCTTCCAGCCCCTGCCGTTTCAGTCAAAACTCCCATTTGGATGCAGCTTCTCCCTCTGTAAACCAATTCTTTACATTTAGGCCTTTTCTGCTTTTCCTGCAAAATTTGCAGATTTTTCAACATTATTGCAGCATTAGATTAATTATACTGTGTGCATACACAGTATAAGCAAATCTACTACACTAATGTTGGAGAGAACTGAAACCACTAACAAAACTAAACACAAATAAATGAGGACCCACAAGGCATCTCATTTCCCCCTACCCCACTATTTCCTCTTTTCATTACCTGAAAGCCCTCATAGCGTCTCCACTTCCCCTGCTTAGTTTTCTCATCCCCACCCACCACCCAACCTACCTTTATCCATCTTCAGTTTTCCCTCCTTCCCTCCCCTGGCAGGCTCTACCCAGGAAAACTATGGCCGAGTTGTATAGTGTTCAAGCCACAAATGGACCACAGTGACTAACCAAAGGTTGCACCCCCACCAATGTTCACTGTGAAAAAAATTGATTCTATTACAGTCCACAAACTTGCTTCTTCTTTTGTTCCTTTATTTTGCGTCATGCAGTGCTTCTGCTGCTGCTTCCAGACGATTGCCATGCGACAACGGCTTTCCTATTCCGTTTCCCCAAATGCTTCATCAGGCCAGCAGATGCTGAAGGGAAACACAAGATTAACTCTGAGTAGGAGGCTTAGAGCATCGGCTCCATGTATAAAAAAGCGACCTGATGAAGCATTGGGGAAAACAGAATATATACCTAGGAAACCCGTCGTCGCGTGGCAATTGTCTGGAAGCAGCAGCAGCACTGTATGACGCAAAATAAAGGAAAAAAGGAAGAAGTGAGTTGTATAGTATGGCTGCCAGGCTGGGCCCAGTTGCAAAATTGGGAACCTGCAAGTACTTGTGAGAGTATCTTCCTTTACCCCTGTATTCCATTCCTCACACTATGTCCTCTTTTTCTTCTCCTGGCCACCCCATACCCTCTCCCCTTTCCTTGCTTCTTTCTCTCCTTTCCACTCACCAATCAATTTTTCGGTTTTCTAACCCCCAATTTTCAGCTTTATTTATTGTTAACTTATTTATATGCTACCATTCTCCACGATGGGAACCCAAAGCACCTTACATCATTCTCCTCTCTTCTATTTTATCCTCACAACAACCCAAAGAGGTAGGTTAGGCTGAGAGTATGTGACTGGCCCAGGGACCATCATGGCAGACTGAGGGTCTGAATCTGAGTCCCCATAGATCCTAGTTGAAAACTCTAACTACTGCAGCACACTGAGTTCCATGATGTGGCTGCTGTTGAAGAGTACCAAGAAGCTAGTACTGGATGAGTCATTGAAGCTGCATGGTACATGAAGTTGCAAGTTTCTGGGTGACAGCTGTCAGGCCTACCCAATGATACCTCCTTCAAAAGCCAAAACTGCCCTGAAAAGGGCCCTCCCCCTGCCTTTTACTGGCAGACACCAAGGCCTGAAGGCTGGCAATATTGTGTTTGTCTAGCAACAACCTCTGAAGGCATTTGTTTCTCAACACTACAGACACTGCTGTTATCATTTTGGAGGATTTTAACCTTCAATGCATTTTTTTAAAGATTTCAGGGTGATTTGGGTTTTTGGTGTCCCCCCCCCCCCCAGTTTTGTAGGAAGATCTGTCTTGTCTGTCGATGGCCCCTAACTCTGGATTTAAGTATCCATAGATGGAGCTAACTCAGTATAAGGTCTCCTGTGGCTAGGCTTTAATTTTTATTTTACCCTTCAGAATTTATGAAGTTTGATTATAGTACAGAACTTTATCATTCCCAAAATGTTCTTTACTTCATTACTTAGACTTTGGGTTTTTTGCACTTTTCAGTCCCTTCAGCGAACATAGGTAAAGGTAAAGGTTCCCTTCCTCGAAAGCCAGTCGAGTCCGACTCTAGGGTTGCGGTGCTCATCTCCGTTTCAAAGCCGAAGAGCCAGGGCTGTCTGAAGAAGTTTCCATGGTCATGTGGCCGGCATGACTAAACACCAAGGCGCACAGAACGCTGTTACCTTCCCACCGAAGTGGTACCTATTTATCTACTTGCAATTTCTTGCTTTCGAACTGCAAGGTTGGCAGGAGCTGGAACTAGAGATGGGAGCTCACGCCATCTTGCGGCACCCGGGTCTCGAACTGCTGAACTACTGACCTTCCACAGCCTGCAGTTCAGTGTCTTAAACACTTGAGCCACCGCAGCTCCTTCAGCGAACATAGTTTTTCTTAATTTCATATTTTATTGACTGTTTTTCTTGAATATTCTGTTGTCCTTACTTTTTCTTTTCCTGGTTAAAATAATTAATGGGTGTATTCCTCTTCTTTATTTTTTTGCAAAATTAACGTGGTAAATTGTTGTTATGTTTCCTTATTTTAGAGATATCTTTCTTTGAATGGATCTTTGAGCTTCTCTGCAATCATTTTGTTCATTCTTGAACTTTCCCCTTACTTTATTTATCCTTCTGTCCATGTTTTGAAATGCAAGAGTATGCATTCCCCATTTTCTCATTATGTTTCTCTGCTTCCCCCCTCCTTAAATCACCTTACTGTTTATGAAATGTTCTCAATTAACCCTCTAACACTTATATGGGCTGCAGTTCCTAGGGGTGGCTAGTGGTGTGTTCTCTGTAATCACATTCTTTTCAGCTTCTCCCTCCCAGTTTGAGCAGAAGGTCATTTACATTCACTTACATTCTACTGGTCGTAAGTGTTATGTTCCTCACTTGCTGTGTCCTTATGCCTAGACTTCAGCTGCTAATGCTCATCCTCAGAATCCTCCATCAGCAACCGGCCAAATATTAACTTTAGCCCAAGAATTTTAAAACATTTATATGAGACTAAGGAGTATGTGGTTATGCTGTAAATCTCAGGATTTCCTTCCATCAGCAGTGACCCACTCTTGCTTTCATACGATACCCATTTTCATGACCAGCACATCTGCCATTAAGACAACCACCATGCAATCCAATACAGAGTCACTTCAGTCTAAGGGTATGGTCACATGGCAAGCTTACCGCGATTTGTTCCCACTGTAGATTTGATCAGGGATAATTTTTTTCCAAAAAAAATTAATTTTGGATTAACAATTTCAACATTTACACATCAATCGTCAGATCCAATTCTTTTTAACTCCTCCCCCCCTTTTGATGGCTTCCCGCAATCCTTCTCCCTGCCCACACATATTTTTACATTTCAAGGCAACACTTTTTACTTACAGCTCTAACCTTAGTACATTTCAGTCCTAATAATTGTCTAAATACAAAATATTATTTTTAATATCCCAATTTCTTTCTAAATAATCTTTAAAGTCTTTCCACTCTTCAAAAAGGTCTTTGTCTTTGTTATTTAACTTCTTGGTTATTTTATCCATTTCTGCCATAAATAGGACTTTCTGTATCCATTCCCATTTATCTGAAATTTTCTCCTGTTTCCAACATTGTGCATATGTCATTCTTGCCGTAGTAATTAAATACCATAGCAAAGTCTTTTTTTTTTTTTTTTGCATTTACTTCTTCCATCTTTAAACCTAGAAGTAGTATTTCCGGTTCTTTCTTAAAATTGCATTTCAAAATTTTTTGCATTTCTTCATGAATTTCTGTCCAAAAAGACACAGCCTTATCGCATGTCCACCACATATGGTAAAAGGAGCCTTCTTTTTTCTTACATTTCCAACATTTACTAGACATATTTTCATTCATATATGCTATTTTCTTTGGAGTCATGTACCATCTATACATCATTTTATAACAATTTTCTTTTACATTAGAACATGTTGATATTTTAATAGAATTATTCCATAAGTGTTCCCAAGATGACATAGTCACCTCCTTATTCATATTTACTGCCCATTTAAGCATTTGCTCCTTAACTAACTCATCCTCTGTAAACCATTTTAATAAGACTTTATACAGGTTTGATATCATTTTTTTCCCTTTTGCCTCCCACACTGCCTCAATCTCATTTTTTTCCTCTCTAAAACCGTATCTTTTTTTATCTGTTCTGAATAAGTCTAAAATCTGTGCATATTTTAACCAATCATATCCAAAGTCTAGCTCTTCTCTTTTTCTCATCACAAAGTCTTTTCCTTCTAATTTCAAAATGTCTCTATATGGCAACCAGTCTTCGCCTTTGTATCTCGAATACGGTGTAATTACCTCTGCCGGTACAATCCATAGTGGTCTCGTCTCATTAAAAAATCTTCTATATCTGATCAGGGATATTTTTAGCGGGTTTGGATGATCACACATCCATTGCTCAACTGCTTGCATTGTGCGACAAGGCTCCACACACCATTCAGACAGCTGTGCCGCCCAAGTGGTGGTGTGGCACAATTTTTTTAAAAATGCACAAATCACAGCTCCCGCTTGGATGCAGCATTTTTTCCCCTGAACAGTGAATTACCAACGTGCAACCGAGCACTGGTCTATGTGCGCTTAAACGTTCATACATTTAATATATTCAGTCATGCGCACAACGGTGAAAGCTAGAAAAAAAACTACCATAAGAAGGACATACAGATGACCTAATCACATTCATAGCAAGAGATGGCTGTCCAGATAGAAGAAATTGCAGATTCAGGGTGCAAGTAGTAGGAAAGTACTCAATTTTCCCGGTGTCAGAAAATGCACTAGAAAACCGGGAGGATTGTGGGGGTGAGTCTGCTTCGATACGGGAGAATTGGCTGTCTGATCAGCCCTTTTAAATGCGATAGGGAACAGTTGTGAAACCCGGTCAAAATGATTGTGTGACCATGACCTAAGCCTCTTGTTTTCCATGGGCTTAGACTGAAGAAAAGCTGCACAAAATGGCACTGTCACTTACTAATGAGGAGTGATTGTTGGTTCCAGGATTGTACAAGCAAGGATCCAGGCAATGCCACCCATTGTTAACAAAATTACTTAAAAACATGTGTAGGCCCAGGTCCGAGAGATCATTGCATTAAAACCAAGTTGCTGTCAGTTAACACTGCCATTCTCTGGAATGTGTGGGGGGAATCCTCCTGGCCCCTGCCCGTTACACTAACAAAGTCTACTGTCTGGGTTTTATCTGCTCTTGCTTTTCTGACCTTGGATGTGCCAGCTGCTACCAACTCGCTGGGAACAAACGGTTTCTCCTTTTGCCTGCTCTCTTTTCCCTGTGCACACGGACTTTGCTTATTGGCTTTCACTTGTAAGGGGGGTGTTTTGAACCTAGTATAATTCAGGGTGTCCTGATGCTTGGTTAGTTACCTCCACAAATGTGATTAAAAGTTGGGAACAAGCCACAGAACACCATAAAAACACTTTCATTAGATTACTTCCTAGAGGTATGGTCCTTATATTGACTGTAAAGCTGAGCTCATTCATTCTTTGTTCATTCTTTATTCATTCATTCTTTGTTACAAGCCTCCACTGGTCATGGCCTGATACTAACAACCACTTCTCCTGCTGGGAGGAAAAAGACTTCATTATTCTCGGTCGGAATTGGAAACCCTCTAAATGGACTGTTCGAGGAAATCCTATCGAACAGGTGAAGAGTTTCAGATACCTTGGTATACACTTCCATTACAATGGTAACTGGGTCTCCCACACTAAGGAGGCTGTAAAATCAGTGAATAGCAGTGAACTTGCAATTTCCCGCTTTTATTATACGAAAGGAAATCAATTTATTCCTTCTGCTCTCAAGGTGCTCTCAATGTGTTTAATGTGTTTAATCACAAAATATGTGCTAAATTACTCTACGGTGCCCCAATTTGGATCTCTGCTTCTAATAAAATAGTTGAAAGTGTTCATTCCAAATTTCTTAGAAAAATTCTAGGGCTCCCAACTTGCATACCTTATGCAGCACTATGCCTTGAGACAAACCAGAGATGCTTAGTCACTAAAGCATGGCTCTCAACTTTAAAATTCTGGCTGCGCCTCCTCTATAGAAGTGAGCCTAATAGTCTCATCGTTTATATGCTATGCGAATCTCACCTATCTGATTGGTTGACATGTGTTGAAGGGAAAATTACACTGATGGGGCTCAGCATGGATGATTTGATCCTTCTTTTGGAGAAGTACACTTTTGGCATGATTAAACAGAGATTGATCAATATAGAAATGCAAGAATTTAGAAGCCTTGCATTACTCTCCCATTCATTGAGGGATTTCTCTTAATGGGCTGCTGCCAAAGTATTTTTCCTGTCTGATTGATCCCTATATTAGAAGGGTATTCACGCTGGCCCGTTTTAATGTGCTCCCCCTCAGCTGTGTTATATAGGAGATTTTTAAAAATACCATTCCCGGATAGATTATGTCCCTGTGGGCTAAAGGAGACTGAAGGAACGGATCATGTACTTCTGACTTGTAGATTTTACCAGGATTTGCGCGCTTATCACCTCGTCCCTATACTGCAAATCTGAGGAAAGTAAGATAATGAACCTTCTAGCCACAAACAGGGTGAATTAACTGTTTTGCATGCCTACCGCCTCTGCTGCTGTTGTTATGCCAATAAAGGTTTGTTGTGTTGACTCTTTTATTCGCTCAGCAGTCAGCACAACTGTACTCTCAGAGCTCCACATGCAATATCAAATGTAAAGGCTACCTGAGGGCTTTGAAGGCAATGGCTACAGATGCACCTAGACTTGCCATGTGGAGTGACCCGTTGAACAAGTACATAAAGGATTCATATGGCTAGTCAGGAAGGAGGGATTTTTATTTCAGAGCATATCAAAATTGGTTAACAGGCTGCATTTAGATGCTAAAAAAGAAATACCTGTGGAAAGAGAAATCTGGAGTAAAACTTAACTGAATTTGGAGAAATATTCTCAGACCTAGTTCTTCAAAATGGAATTCCTTATATCTAGACTGTGGTTTTTTTGTGAACACAAGTCAACAGGTTCGAATGTGTAGTCATTGGCTTGGCCTAGCTTGGTTCCAGGCTACCAAGGGGCCACTTCTGTTTTCCAGGGATCCAATTAGTGATGTGGCTTATCCACCAGCTTTCTTATCTACATCATGCATGACATGCCCATCTGTACTTGGAACTGGAATCAGTTTACAGATTTAGCTGGCAGAAAATCAGTTTTATATTTTTTCGATCTGGTTTTCAGCATTCTTCAATGTGGATGTGCTTGTGTTTTTTAAAAAGATATCAAAGGCCCCGTTCATACGAGGCAGTTTGGGCCGGGAGCGGGCCGGATTGGAAGCGCAGCAAACGGGCGCGATCCCACGCCAACATCTGCCTGGCGTCGCACTCGCGCCTCCAATTTGGCCCTTCCCCTGATGAAGTGCGTCAAAGATGAACCACCTACCTTCGGTGGTTCATCCGGATGGTCCGCTTCATCCTGGCCGTGGGATCGGCGGCACGTCTTGCCACCGTCGCATCCCTGGCCCCCTGCCGTACTGCGCATGCTCGAACATGCACAGTATGGCAGCCTCCCCCTCCGACTAGTATCTTCCTCCCCGGCATCTGATCGTGCCGGGGAACCACGGAGAGCGGCTACTGGGATCCGTGGGATCCCGCCGCGGCGTTTCTTTTTTGGCACGGCTTTTAAAAGCCGCGCTTCGCCCCGTCTTTTCCCTGCTGTGTGGCAGGGGCAAAAGTACTGAAATTGCAAAGTTGATACTTGATATTATTACCTTAAATTTAAGCAAAAAAACAACAACAAACCACCCTGTCTGATTTATTTTCTTACAGAACTTACAGGATCAGCTTGCAGAAAACACAAGCAAAATGTGAACTTTTTGAAATTTAAAGTCGTGTAAAATTGCATTCTAGCTCTATAGTCGCTCCTGCAGAAATTGTGGGTTTTTATGTGTAAACAAGTCCCCAAATGGCTTTTAGAAGAATTTGTTTGGTTACAGAGTGGGGGCATGTCTCCAACTACCCATGGACCTTGCAGCACAGGACTTTCCTACTTTCCCCACTTGCAGCAGCCCACTGACCCCCCCCCCCTCAGTTTTGTTCCTGGGAACCACTAGACCCTCAGGAACCATATAGGGAGCAATGTCAGGGTCTGCCATGGGTGAAAGGAATCAGTGGAAATTGCCTCCCCTTATTATACAGATGTAAATACCGTTCAATTGGGAGAACTGCATGATTGAATACATGCCACAATCTGCAGGCAGTTCAACCAATGCCAAGTACCTCCTATTTTAGGTAGAGCTGCCAGCCTACAGGATGGGCCTGGAGATCTCCTGCTATAACGGCTGACCTCCAGATGATAATCAGTTCCCCTGGAGAAAAGGCTGCTTTGGAGGGTGGGCTGAGGTCTCTCCCTTCCCCAAACCCATCTTCCCCAGGCTCCACACACACACCCCAAATCTCCAGGCATTTCCCAACCCAGCGCTGGCAACCTTATACTTTAGGCCAGGACCATTTCTCTGGTCCAGTACAAACACATAACACAGGCCCCTCACATGTGCAATCCCATCGCATAAAATAATATTGGGGATAAGAAAGACAAATTTCTCTTTTATTTCTAAAATGACACAAATAGATCATGTCATTGAAACAGGCCTGCAGCCTTGGATGGCCTCATCCACATTCCAGTGAAGCGTAACCTTCCTTCTCCGTCTAGCCTTGCTCTCTGTCCTGGGCTTGGCATGATGGACAGTGCAATCCTACTCAGAGTTATACCCTTCTCTAACCATGAACTTAGGAAAATGTAATTCTGCATAAGATGACAACCATTAATTCCCCCCCGCCTTTGGTGAGGTGTGTGTGTGTGTGTGTGTGTGTGTGTGTGTGTGTGTGTGTGTACCTAGAAGTCATGGTTGACTTCTGGCGACCTTCTCGTATGTTTGGTACCAGTATTTTTCAACTCTATTCTACCAAGAACGAACCTATGCTAGTGAATCACTAGAGTTTGTCCTAGAGGACCTACCTGACTGGCCACCTGTATCATCTAACGAGATTAAAGGATTGATCGAAAAATTGAAATCAGGGAAAGCACCTGGCCCAGAAATAATTCCTTCTGAGATTCTAAAATCAGATCCGGATTGGTCAGCTGCTCCTCTTGCATCCCTCTTTACAATGATAGATAGAACTGGCCTTATTCCTAAATGCATGGCTGAATGCAATAGTGGTCCCGATATATAAAAAAGGCAATCATACTATTCCTGCCAATTATAGGCCGATTCGTTTACTTTCTACAATGGGCAAGTTGTATACTAAACATTTATTAGCCAAGCTTACTCTCTGGATGTCGCAGCAAAAGGTTTTGGGTCCAGAACAGTTAGGTTTTTGCGAAGGGAAAATCACCTTAGATCATTGTACTATTCTATCTAATTTGATCAATAAGTACATTATTCAAAATAACTCAAAATTATTTGTGGCTTTCCTAGATCTGAAGGGAGCATTTGACTCAATTAATAGGGAACTTCTTTGGGTTAAATTAAATCAACTAAATTTGGACAAAAGACTTCTTATGCTTATCAAGAAGCTATATACCTCCAACACTTGCCAAATTAAATGTTCATTAGCAAGCAAATTAACCCCGAAAATCCCTACTAATATGGGAGTCAAACAGGGTTGCATTCTAGCTCCCTCTTTATTTAATCTTTTTCTCGGTTACCTTGCCCCTCACTTGTCAGGAGCTGATTATCATAGCCTCAAACTGGGCTCTTTACACGTACCTCTACTTCTGTATGCTGACGATACAGTATTATTGTCCCATTCCAGAGTTGGCTTTAAACGCTTACTGACCCGTTGCCTTGAGTTCTTTACAACTAACAAGTTACAGCTGAATCATGGGAAATCAAAAATCCTAGTCTTCTCTAAAACTTCAAAACCATTTAAATGGATAATTGGTGGAAAAGAAATAGAACAAGTTAAGCACTTCAGATACCTTGGCCTCTATTTTCAATACAATGTGTCTTGGTTTATCCAATGCAAACATGCAATAAATACTGCAAATATCAGTGCTTCAGCCAAAACACAATTTTTCTACAGTAGAGGTAACCAATTTGTACCAGCTGCTTTAAAAATCTTTAATGCTAAAGTGATCTCACCACTATTGTATGGCATCCAGATATGGATCAGAGCTCTTGACAGTGCCACCGATTACGTCCAGGCCAAATTCCTACGTAAAGTTTGGGCTTGCCAAAGTGTGTCCCATATGCAGTTCTTTGCTAGGAAACAGGTCTGAATCTAGTCAAAACCAGAGCATGGCTTATGATGTTTAAATATTGGCTATGTTTACATTATAATTCTGACCCAGGGAGCCTCATATACCAAATGCTTTCAGAGTCTAAGATGTCAAACTGGTTAACGTATATTGAGAAAAAAATTAAGGCCATAGGTATATTTTTGGATTCACTGACTATGCTCCCATCAGCGGGTGCATTCCAGTTGATTAAACAGAGGATGTTGGATATTGAGCATCAGGAGTTACATAGTCTTGCCGCTCTCCTCTGAGCTTTGTGATTTCCCTCACTATAGGTAGGATGGCTTCATATTTATCCTCCCTACAAGTGCCACAACTACACAGAGCTTTCTCTTTAGCCAGATGCAATGCCATGCCATCTGCCATTCTATATGTTAAATTCAATAAGACAGCATATGCGGCTAGACATTGCCCTTATGAATCTAGACATGTCGACATGTTTTGTTGCGATGTCACTTTTATGTAAATATACGCTCTAAATATCTAAACTCCATATTGGCCAACACGATGGGTTTTTCAGATTCCCATATAGTTTACAAACTTTTGAAATTCCTCTGTTGAAGTAACTAAGAAAGTGGCTAAGTTCCTTCAATCCGCCATGCTGCTACGCCAAGGGAAAGTACAGTTATAACCTATTATTTTATTCAATTTATTTGTAATACAGTGTCCTACTTGTATACTTTTATAATGACTTTGTTCTACTGATATATGCCAATAAAGGCTGACTTGACTTGACTTCTGGTGACCCCTAGTGGAGCTTGGACGTTTCAGAGAGGTGGCTTACTATTGCCTGCTTCTGCATCCCAGCTCTGGTGTTCCTTGGAGGTTTCCCTTCCAAGTACCTGCCAGGATCGGCCCTGCTTAGCTTCTGAGATAAGGGTGACAACCATTAATCTTTGATAGCACAGTGCTGTCATTAGATGCTACTCTAGGTTCTTTATAGATTATTAGTATTAAGATGAACAGAATCAAAACTGGTGCTACATAATATCATTTCCCAAAATGATTCACATTAAGATGTTACTGTGGTAAGTGACAAGGTCTGCTGTGTGCAGCTGTTGAAGACTGCATGATCATTACTTTACAATGATGTTCTAAAAAATAAGAATGCCCACTCCGCTGGTCCAAAGGGCTACTGGGAACATGCCTGGTAAACTCCACCATGTCTAACGGCATTAATCCAAACATGTAAGATGTTCATTTGGGCTCCTTTTCCCGTCATTCCAATTTACAGAACCACAACTCACAGAAATGGCACATAATTAGATACATGGCCATTTTAAATGCAATAAGTACAGCATTTATTACCCATGCTACAGTCAGAGACCAAATTGTGCACACTACATTTTGTGAGCTGTCAGAATCCAATGCATTATTATGAAAAACCAATGTGGAAAGGTGCAGCAGGTGCAGTGAGGCAGAAGATCTGTTCTTAGGAACAGGCTCTTTCTAGAGAGCAATGCAAAGGAAAGCAAAATGGCCACACAGGCTGTTCCTGTTTGTGCCAGTAGTCGAAGCAACCTACTTTCCAATCTCTCTGTCAAAGCCCTTATTTTACATCCTCTCACTTTCACTGTGCCTTTTCTGCTTATCATATTCACCAGGTAGAGATCATTATTGTCTTTCCTATTTGAAATCATGATCCTGGCTGAAGTCCTTCTTGATTGCCTAATGACCTGGGCTGCTAGCTGCATCCCTCTATTTACCTTCACAGTCCACAGACTGATCTCTCTGTTTCTGCTTGATTTTGACTTTTATGAGAGTACAAGGCCAGCAAAAAAAGGGATGTGTGCACATTTCCCCTTACTGAGAGCAGTAGCATCCACGACAACCTATGGAAGAGAATAAAGTGATGGACTAAGATGACCTAGGCAAGATGAATGGCTGTCTTCCTTGCATGGACTCAGCATCTCCTTCATGGTGTGGGTGTTAGTTTGGCCCACCCCCAGAATAGTTTGCCAGCACAGTCATGCTACACAGGAGCTCTACGGGGCTGAATTAACATTAGGGAGGGGCTGCAGCTGCTGAAAATAATAATAAGAAGAGATTGGATTTATACCCCGCCCTTCACTTGGAGTCTCAGAGCGGCTTACAGTCTCCTCTCCCTTCCCCTCCCCACAGCAGACACCCTGTGAGCTTCAAAGCAAAAGAGCTTTGAAACATAGCAACGTGTAGCAGGTTAAATTCCCCCCCCCCCGCAAGTCACCCTGTGATAGAAGAAACAGACACACTGTCTCCCCTGAAGCCCTGACAAGGACAAAAATCCCATGGAGCAGATGAACTGACTGGGTTGCGAAAGGACTGCAAAGGACTGAAAGAAATGTTGGCTCAAGGCCCCTGCTAAGGTTGCCTAGACTTATGTCATGTGATGCTGTGTGTTAGGAGTTACATGCATCATAAGTGACTGCCTGTCTGCCTCCACTTCTCAGTGACCTCGGTGTTAATTAAAACATGCTGCAAAAGTAATTAGAAAGCCTGTGCGGCAGAACCTCCCCTCTTTACCTTTCTCATCCTGGACTGGAAGCAGCAGTAACCACATTCATCACTCTAGAGTCACCACATTGCACTGAGCCAGGCCTAGTCTCAGCCCTTCCATCCGGCCAGCTCAAACAGGGTTGCCAGCTTCTCCTTGGAAATGGAGATTTTAAAGAGAAGCCCTGGGGAGGGAGTGCTTGGGGAGGAGAGGGACCATAATGCCATAGAGTCCAACACCCCCCCCCCCCCCCAACCAAAAATTTTTTTTTTCTGGGGCAACTGATCTCTGTCACCTGTCAGCTGCCAACCCATTTGCGTTACTGGCCTTCCCAAGACGAAGTTGTTTTCTGTACCTGCCTAAAGTAGAGATTATTGTAAATTCTGCCTTTTGGCAGACAGTAAGGTCCATCCGGAAAGCAGTTATATCTTAAGGCCTTTCTTAAAAAAAACCCCTTCTCCCCACTTGTCAAACTTTGCCATATTTTAACAAACACTATATTTTCTGTTGATCACAGCTTTCCCTCTTGATTCTTCATAAATGGTCCCTTGGGGCCATTTCACACATTACAGTGGGTGGACTGAGGTTTGCCACTGAAGGTATAATCAACAAGTAATGACTGCTACTCCTGGCTCCAGGGCAAGTGTATTGGTCTGATACTTTTGAAGAATACTATCTATGTACAAGCTACAGTTTACATATTTTAGAAATACAGCTAAAAATATATTGTGTGAAGAGGTACCACAGAAATTTAGAAACAAAAGAAACACTTCAGGAATTGTAAACTCTGGAATCTCTAAACTGATATTCCAAGACTATTTTCCTAAGTAGAGCAGAAATTTATTTTAGCTATCATCACAAGAAATGGCTTCTAAAAGTTCATGAACGCTCACTGTTGGGTCATGGCCTTCTTGTAAATGTCAGTGTGCTATTAGCAGTGGATTTGGGCAGCATTTCAGTACCAGAGACTTCCAGGTCAGTGATGGGATCTATAGGGACATGAGCCAAAGAAAGGCAATGTCAGGCTGGTGGGTGCCTTCAGTGAAAACACTGGTAACTAGGCTTAGCTTAGGAAAAGAAATGTAGCATTCACCTCCCCAAGGGGCAATTTTCACCAAAAACCACATAACTATTCTCAGGTCCCTTTCAGTGTGGCACAGCAATAATTCTAGTCTCTGTACCACCACATCATTTGCTGGTCCATATGAATGGGGATGGCAATGGGTTTAGGTCAACAACAATTAGCTTTTAGCATGTCATTGCATCTGCTAAAAAAAAACCCTGTAGTTGTAATAACATACCAGAAAAAATGATCTGCATTGATTTTTAGAAGGTGGTAGCAAGATTGGCTCAACCAGTTGAGTGCATGGAAGTTCCAAATGGAAAGCAGCTCAGATGAACTGGAACCTGTTTGTGTCACATACTGAGATCTGTGAAAGTAGATTATTCCCCCACCCGCACCCCCAATAAACAAACTGACTCAGTTGTATCACACAATCTAATCCATTTTGCTACCAAAATGCTTTTGAAAGTGGACTGGATAGTTGAATGGCAAAAAAAAAAAAAACTAAACTACCACAGCAGATTTGAAATCTAATCTTCATTTTACTACCTAAAATGATGTCATAAATTAAGCCTGTGTGGTATAACAGCTACAGTAAGGGTTTTTGACTGGGGAAACATAGCACCAAACCCCCATTCAGTCCTTAAGGTGATTGAATGATGCTGGACTGGTTTCTGTCTCCCAGTCTAGCATACTTCACAGCATTGTTGCGAGGATAAAAGGGAGAGAGCTAATTCTGTCCCCATGAGAGGGGGCGGGATAAGAATATGAGAGAGAACACCCTTCCCCCAGGTTCCTCATGTTCTTTTTGCTTTGTCTTTCATTCATGCCCAGTACAGATGAAAACGTCTTCACAGTAATGTTTTACAACTTGTCCTACAAACAGAACAATAAACCTTAAACTCAAAATCTGGCAGGTTGCTGAACTGTATAAAAACCCTCATCCTACATATAACTGAAAGTTATTGTCCAAAGGCCACCTTTTCACAGCCTCAAAAGCACACCTGCTCTGCAGCTGGGTCTAATAACATCAAAACCAAGGCTATTAAAATTCACAGTATGTTCATGTTGGTTTACAGAGACATTTTTACATGATCAGAGGGCAGAAATGGAATTAGCAGCAAATAATTTGGTACTCACGAAACAGCATTAAGAGCAGCATTAAAAGAACAATTTAGGACTGTAGGTTATAATCATTGGAAGGCTTTTTTAAAGAGAGTATTTTCCAGCAGAGCTTATCTTAGCTGGATTCTTCTTTTCCCAAAATGTTTTTCAGTGCTCTTGCTGTAGCATTAATATTGTAGTAGCATTTAATGCTTTGTCCAATATTTTGTGTCCCATCCTGCCTTCGCATACAGGTGCATGCTGAGAATTTAAAGTGAGCCTCACCTTTCTTTTCATTGAAAACTTTCCCACTCTGAGCTGTGGGTGGCTGTAATAAAGGCCAAAATGAAAAGTACATTAGATTCTGAAGTACTACCGAGACACTCCCTTTACGTGAACTTTGCTCACATTCTAAAATCTCATACAATGCTTCAGGGTATTGTACTTTTTTAACTGTTCATATTTTATTTAGTCAGGGCAGGGGGATGAAATCCGAAGGATTCGGTTGCTTTGACAAGTGAACAAGAACGGAGAGTACCAGTAATTACTCAATGTGTCAAGCAGCCTGTTATGCAATTAGTAGTTATATTGATGAGAAATCAATGTTCAATGGTAAAGCTATTTCACACTTACTTAGAGATGGGAATATGCAGGGGAGGTCCATCTTCAAGGATCAGAAAAATGAGGAGAAATTGTTCTCAAATGTCTTAACTTCAGACTAGTCAATTGCTGTTACCTATGCCCAGACCCATTAGTCCTCGGGGTCACATGTGTATGGACAGTATAATGTATGAACCAGCCAGTGCTGAATATAGCTCACAGCAAACACTTATTCAAACTGCCGCAACTACAGGAATAGCCGCTCGCTGCATCCATGATTGCTTGGTTCATACCTTCTGGTTGTCCATGTGATTCCATGCCTGAAGTGGTCAGTTCGTGTTTGCTTATTTATTACCTAAGCATATGTGATGTGTTTGATTGGCACAGACAGGCACTAATATATTTTTGAAAGGAGAAGGAGAAGGAGGAGATAAAAGGAAGTACTTCTTCACCCAAAGAGTGATTAACACATGGAATTCACTGCAACAGGAGGTGGTGGTAGCTGCAAGCATGGACCGCTTCAAGAGGGAATTAGATAAACACAAGAAATGGGGACCCACGATACTTGCGGGGGGAGAGAAGGAGCTCCACGGGGAGAAGGAGGAGGAAGCAGCCACCGGTGAGTCTTCTCCCCTTCTCCCCCGGTACCGACGGCAAGGCCCAGGCTCTCCAATCCTTCTCCCCCATCCCCCCCACACTGACGGTGAGGCCCAGGCCTGCCAATTCTCCCGCCCAACCCCCCCCCAGCACCGATGGTGAGGCTCGCGCAGCTCCCAGCTGCCGGGCCCACCAATCCTTCTCCCACACACACAGGCGGCGAGGCCCGAGCAGCTCCCAGCTGCTGAGTCGGCAGAGCCTTCTCCCATTCCCCCCCCAGCACCGGCGGTGAGGCCCAAGTGGCTCCCAGCCACCAGATATGCTGAGCCTCCCCACCAATGTCCAGAGCATTCTCTGCGCATGCTCAGGGTATGTTCTTTTACTTTGGGGGGGGATTTAAGTATCCCCCATATAGTTTTTTTTTAACTTTTCAGATTTTTCTGTACACCTGGGGACTGCCCCAAGTGTGCAGGAAAATCTCTTTGCCCCCCCCCCAAGTGCCCCCGATGTGCGGATTTAGATATCCACACAGATTAGTATATAGATATGGAGCAGAGGTCCATCAGTGGCTATTAGCCACAAGGTATAGATAGGAACTCTGGGGCACAGGCCTCCTTCACCTGAAAGGTGTGCAAGATAGAGGGAAATCCCCAACTTGCCTAAATGACTTTTCAACCCTATCTACCAAGGTGACAGTTTACCTCTGCTCCCCCCTCACCCAGTCCCCTCTCCTCTCTCTTCAAGGGTTTTGAGGGCCCTGATTGGCTGTTTCTGTCTTTCTCTACCACACCAATAGGTGAATGGTGGGGTGGCAAAACAGGCAAAAGGCTTAGTTCTGCCAATAGGCTTGGTTATTACTTTTCAGTGTTTAAAAACCTTCAACACAGCATACAGTAAAATCATAATTTTGATTTTTAAAATGTAATCTACTATCATTTAAAGTGGCTAAGAAATGTTTTAAAAAGCAAGGACCATGTTTTCTGAACTGCTGAAACCAGAAACCACACTGAAAGAGATTTTTTTTTAATAATAAAAAATTATTTAAAATTTTTTAAATAATACACCACCTCCAAGATCAATTTTGCCTGAACAAGCAGGAATACTCTTGGGCAGCCCATTGATAGAATCCGTACTGTGTCTCTAGAGCCCAGACACAGACTCCCCAAAAACTGGGCACTGTGGAGCGAAATACCTGGCAATGCAAATGGAAATACAAAAGACCACAACAGCCTCACCTCCCTAACTGACTAGCCTTGGTTGCTATTGAACTGAGAACCTAAATGGACAGAGTTAGAGGTACACTAATCCACCCATGTCCTCCATCCATGTCTCAATAATCCATTCTAGTTTCACATGATGTGACCTCAAATCCACTGTGATGGTAGATTTACCTTTCATTGTCACAGTATTAACCTGCAGCATTTTCAGACCAGATGAAATAGTGGTGTAACAACAGAAACCCTTTAACTGGAAGGGGGACCAGAAGGGAAAACATATTGTAAATGTCTAATAATGCGGCCCTAAGCAGAGTTACACCATTCCAAGGGCACTAACCTCATTGGATTTAGAAAGATATAACTCTGTTTAGGATTGCGTTGTAAGCCACTTTCTCCTTTCCTGATTCATCTCTCTCCCACCATCATATCTCTACGTACCCCATATACCTGATAGCCTTGGCATCTTCATAGATTCTTCTTAGGCACATAATAACATATGTAGAGCAATCATCTTTTCTAATACAGTATAGCCATAGTATTTCTGTGAAACTTTTACATGAAACACATTGGTGCATGGGGGGTGGGGAAAGCTCTATGTAAAACAATCCATAACTAGAATTTGAGTCACTAACTATAGCTACATTATTCCAGAACTGCCAAGATGATTAATGCTGGGCTCCTGGGGAAAGAAAGCAATCGGAGACCACAAGTACACATGAATGACAGCAAGAAGTAGACAGCAGAGATTCATTTAACGCACCTATAGCCAGCGTGTTGTTTAGTGGAAGAGACAGCTTTTCAAGCTGAAAGGAGGCCTCAACATATTTGCTATCAGAGTAAATATATCCAAGAAACAGCATCTGAGAAAGATTTGCAGAGCCAGAGAGGGAGAATGTTATGGTTCATATATGACTAGTATTTCCTGTGCATATCCATCCCTATGGAGAATGGAAGCAGAGTGTGACATTGTGTATTTACATCAGGACATACTTTGTTGGACCAATAGGTTGTGTTTCTCCTTCCCGGTCCACACTCTCGATATCATACTGGATATCAGCAAGGTAGTTAAAGTTCTTTCCATTTACCTTTCTTTTCACAACAACACTCCAAAGATCACTGATAAACTACACTCACACTACAGCATTATCAGCAAGACTGGATACATCCCAAAATACAATATAAATAGTTAATTTACTGCCATCTATTGAAATACAAAGCTCTAGCATTCATGTGGCATTATTCACTCTGGACTGAATGTCTAGATTTCTGTCAGTCTAAGGCCAGTTCTCCCCAAATTATGACAGACAAGAAGACACCAAGTGGAGAGCCTGTGGAAGGCTAGGCAAAGACTTAGTGGACAACCTGACGCAAAAAGCTCGCGGGGAGGGCGGGGTAAAAATGTCAAAAATAAATAAAAATAAATAAAATAAAATCAGTGGCAGGAAGTTGTAATGGATAGCTGGTCTCTGGCTGCAGATCCGAATAAGGTACTGCAGGACCTGGGAGAGCTTCTACA